>NC_091557.1:19888973-19891473 GCF_042767895.1 Penaeus vannamei | reverse complement strand
ATATATATATATATATATATATATATATATATATATATATATATATGTAAAATATATATGTGTGTGTGTATGTACACACACACACACACACACACACATATGTTTATTCATATAGGTATATGTATATATTTACATGCATACATATATGTATGTATGTATATACATACATATATATATATATATATATATATATATATATATATATATATATATATATATATATATATATATATATATACATATATATATATATATATATATATATATATTTATTTATTTATTTATATATGTATATATTGATGTATCCCTTGAGTTCACTTGAGCATAACTGCACGGTGCGATTCGCCCTGTCCCAAAACGGGTTAACGGTTTCGCCGCGCAATGCATCTATCAGCTGATTATTCTAAACCAACAATCCTTTGATGGCGGATACCGCTGAGACTCGTCGAGAGATATTATTATTATTATTGTAAGGTATATAAAGAGCCACGCTGAAAAGATCGAGATTTATACCACCAAAGGTATCACTACAGGTTGATACAGCTAAGAAAGAACGAAAGAATAGAAAGTCAGCTATTTACGTAAGAAAAACATGTCAAATGAGCTTTTAAACTTATCAAGAGTCGGAGAAGTTACACTCTCTGTCTACAAATAACAGTAAAAAAGCTAGAAAACTGACCTGTAGACGATTGACTTACATCAAATGTCATTGAATTGAGAATCATAGAACTTCTAGTGATCCTTGCAGGTTGATAAAAATCTGGAAAAAACTTAGAGAGGGTATGTGAATTTTCGGTTACAACCTTGTATTAGACTGAAAGAGCCCCAGTAACCCTACGATGCCCGATGTCGAAATTTAAGTCAGGAGAAATTTAATGGAATCAAAAGAACGATCAAGTAATCTTATGTGAAACTGCACCAGATAGCCACACAGGAGAACAATACTCAGTGAGGCAGAATAAAATAAAAGAAACATCTACGAGTAATGGCATTTACATAGATCTTCTTGCCCTTGCAAATGATGCCTAACTTAAATGAAATTGCCCGGCCCATATTCCTAATATGCAATACGAATGTAAGCTTTGAATCAAAGGTTACACCTAAGAGCTTCGGGTTATCCACTGAAGTGATTAAGACTCCATTAATCAGCAGACTTGGATGCTGAGGAAACTGCATTAGAGACCGACTCACAATCATTTCCTTACACTTAGCAGGATTTAATTTTATGCCTCACCCAGAGCACCACGACTGAATTATCATCAGGTCAATTGGGAGACTGTCAGCTAGTTGCCGGAGAAGGAATATCAGCATAGATTGAAGTATCATCAGCATATGCTAACATATTAGTAATGTCAGACCACATTTTGCTTGTATATAAAATAAAGAGCAAAGCGCCAAGAACACTACTCTGAGAAACCCCCGAAGACACACGGGAAAACAAGCTAAAACTACCATCAACATGAACATGCTGCTGTCTACCAGTTTAAAATTCAGTTAAAATACTTAAACTTTAAACTGTAACTTTAAAATTAATCCCTTGTGATTGTGTCAAAAGCTGCACTAAAATCCAGAGACAAGTCTTGACTCATGACCCCTTAGCTACAGCAGACTGCATTTCATATATCAACATCAGCAATGCATCTAAACTGTCTTTGGAAGAAACGATCTTAAATGTACAGAAATACGTTTGACCAGCAAACGATAAAATTGGTGCAATCAAAATGTTGGTGAAAACTGTAGTGGGCCCTTGGGAATAGGGGTAACATTGCCAAAGTGCCAGCACAGTAAATGACCCTTTAGGAACTAAAAGGCGTAAGATTTCGGCTAATTTAGACGTTAATTGGCCATTTAGTCTTTTTAAAATCATAGTAAACAAGCCATTATGGTCTACTTCACTATATTAATCTAATTCTGATAACAGATGCTCGATTTCAGATCTGATAGCAAATGAATTAAAACATGGCAATGGGTGACATGAAAGAGAAAGTTCAATATCTTCTAAACTTTGTTTTGAAATAAAACAACCTGCTAACAAGATAGCATTCTCAATCGGACTATATATAACACCACCATTAGGTTTCATCTAAAGAGGACTGGAGGACTCATGACCAAACAGTGATGCTTAAAGTGTTAACCACCATTTATGAGCCTGTGAGGCTTCTGAGAGAACTTCTTTCAAATGAGCATTATATTCAAATTTAGCCTCCATATAAACAGTTGCTGTGTTTGGCATGGTAACTTAATTCTGCCAACAATGACGAGTACGCTTAGCAGACCTGAGATACTAGGCAGCATGTTTGTCCCTATAAGCCTGGTGACACCGTTCACTGCTTTATCATGTGAAAGAAATTTATAAACATTTCACCATTCCAATTAATTCTAGGCTCTGTTGTAATGAAGATTCAAAACTAATGTAGATGATTTCTATAACATATATTAGTGAATAACAAAGATAGAAAGATAAAGGAAACGTGTTGTAGATTGGGAAGGTACTTTTGAG
>NC_091557.1:19852234-19862234 GCF_042767895.1 Penaeus vannamei | reverse complement strand
TTTTTTCTGTTGGCATTATTGGTATGGAAATTATTGAATAGAGTTAATTATTGCTATTATTGCAGTAATTATCAAGATTATCATAATAATTATGATTTTATCATTATTGTCATTATTATTGTTATTATTATTGTCATTATCATTGTCATTATCATTATTAATGTCAATAACAAAGGAATTATCATGGAAATCATTATAATTATCTGAATTAATGTTAAAATCTTCATAAATACCATTGAAAAGCGAAAAAGTTTTTTCCGACGTTTCTCTCCAAAGCCTGTAATACGCTTGACTTTTGGTATTGTATTATTTCTGGAATTTATTTCATTATAAATGGACTGATGATAATTATTATCATTCATCATTTTTTTTATTATTATCCTTATAGTCATTATCATCATGATTATCATTATTATTATCATCATTATTGCAGTTATATTAACTATTATGCTAATTATTATTGCCATTTTTATCATTATAACTATTTATATAATGATAATAGCAATAATGATAATCTTAGAAATAATAATGACAATAATAATAATCATAATGACAATGATGATGAAGTCCTTATTTTTTCTATTGCCATTATTATTATAAAAATTATTGTAATAGAGTTAATTATTGCTATTATTGCAGTAATTATCATGATTATCATTATAATTATGATTTTATCATTATTATCACTATTATTGTCATCATTGTCATCATCATCATATATATTATTATTGTCAATAATGAAGGAAATATCATGGAAATCATCATAATTACTCGCATTAATGTTAAAATCCTCATAATTACCATTAAAAAGCGAAAAGATTCTCTCACCAGCCTGTAATATGCTATATTTTGCCATTTTTACGACCTTTAGGATATTATTACTTCTGGCCTTTATTTCATTATAAATGGACTGCATGATAATTATCATCATTTTTATCATTAAGGTCATCATTTTTATGATTATTATCACTATATAAATTGTCATCATGATTGTCATTATTATTATTGCAGTTTTAACAATTATTATGCTAAATATTATTGTTATTTTTATCATTATAACTATTTTTATAATGATAACAATAATGATAATCTTAATAATGACAATAATAATAATTATATAGACAATGGTAATGACGTTATCATTATTTCTATTGCCATTATTAGTATGAAAATTATTGGAATAGAGTTAATTATTGATATTATTGCAGTGATTATCAAGATTATCATTATAATTATGATTTTATCATTATTAGCATTATTATAGTCGTTATCATTGCCATTATCATCATATTTATGATTATCATCAATAATAAAGTAATTATCATGGAAATCATCATAATTACCTGGATTAATGTTAAAATCCTGATAATTACCATAAAAAAGGCGAAAAGGTTTTTTTTTTCGACGTTTCTCTCAAAAGGCTGTAATACGTTAGATTTTGCCGTTTTTTTCGACTTTAAGGATTTTATTACTTCTGGCCTTTATTTCATTATAAATGGACTGAATGATACTTATCATCATTATTATCATTACTGTCATTATCTTTATGATTATTATCATTATTGTCATTATCATCATGATTATCTTTATTATTATCATCATTATTGCAGTTATAATAATCATTATTCATATCATTATTCCTATTTTTATCATTATATCTATTTGTATAATGATAATAGCAATAATGATAATCTTAGAAATAATAATGACAATAATAATAATTATAATGATAATAATAATGATATTATTATTTCTATTGCCATTATTAGTATGAAATTATTGGAATAGAGTTAATTATTGCTATTATTGCAGTAATTATCAAGATTATCATTATAATTATGATTTTATCATTATTATCATTATTATTGTCATTATCATTGTCATTATCATCATAATTATCATCATTATTGTTAATAATAAAGGAATTATCATGCAAATCATCAAAATTACCTGAATTAATGTTAAAATCCTCATAATTACCATTAAAAAGCGAAAGTTTTTTATAACGTTTCTCTCAATAGGCTGAAATACGCTAGATTTTTCCGTTTTTTCGACTTTTGGCCTTTATTTTATTATAAATGGACTGAATGATAATTATCATCATTATTATCATTACTGTCATCATTTTTATGATTAATATCATATAGTCATTATCATCATGATTACCATTATTATTATCATCATTATTGCAGTTATAATAATTGTTATGCTAATCATTATTGCCAGTTTTATCATTATAACTACTTATATAAAGATAATAGCAATAATGATAATCTTAGAAATAATAATGACAATAATAATAAATATAATGACAATGATAATAATATTATTTCTTTTGCCATTATTTGTACGAAGATTATTGGAATAGAGATAATCATTGCTATTATTGCAGACGTTATCAAGATTATCATTATAATTATGATCTTATCATTATTATCATTATTAATGTCATTATTATTGTCATTATCATCATTTATTATTGTCAATAATAAAGGAATTATCATGAAAATCATCATAATTACCTGAGTTAATGTTAAAATCTTCATAATTACCATTAAAAAGCCAAAAGGGATTTTTTTCGAAGTTTCTCTCAAAAGGCTGTAATACGGTATATTTTGCCGTTTTTTTCGACTTTTGGGATTTTATTACTTCTGGCCTTTATTTCATTATAAATAGACTGAATGATAATTATTATCATTATTATTATCATTACTTTCATCATTTCTCGACTATTATCATTATAGTCATTATCATCATGATTATCCTTATTATTATCATAATTATTGCAGTTATAATAATTATGCTAATTATTATTGCTATTTTTCTCATTATAACTATTTATATAATGATAATAGCAATGATGATAATCTTAGAAATAATAATGACAATAATAACAATGATAATGACAATGTCAATGATTTTATTATTATTTCTATTGACATTATTAGTATGAACTTTATTTGGAATAGAGTTAATTATTACTATTATTGCAGTTATTATCAAGATTATCATTATAATTATGAATTTCTCTTTATTATCATTATTATTGTCATTCTCATTCTCAATATCATTAATGATCATCATTATTGTCAATAATAAAGGTATTATCATGGAAATCATCATAATTACCTGAAATAATGTTAAAATCCTCATAATAACCATTAAAAAGGGATTTCATTACTTTTGGCCTTCATTTCATTATAAATGGCCTGAATGATAATTATTATCATCATTATTATCATTTCTGTCATCCTTTTTATGATTATTATCATTATAGTCATTATCATCATGATTATCATTATTATTATTATCATTATTGCAGTTATGATAATTATTAGGCTAATTATTATTGCTATTTCTATTATTATAACTATTTTTATAATGATAATAGCAATAATGATGATCTTAGAAATAATAATGACAATAATAATAATCATAATGACAATAATAATGATATTATTTCTTTTGCCATTATTAGTATGAAAATTATTGGAATAGAGTTAATTATTGCTATTATTGCAGTAATTATCAAGATTATCATTATAATTATGATTTTATCATTATTATCATTATTATTGTCATTATCATTATCATCATAATTATCGTGATTATTGTCAATAATAAAGGAATTATCATGGAAATCATCATAATTACCTGAATTCATGCTAAAATCTTCATAATTACCATTAAAAAGCGAAAAGGTTTTTTTTCGACATTTCTCTGAAAATGCTATAATACACTAGATTTTGCCATTTTATCGACTTTTGGGATTTTATTACTTCTGGCCTTCTTTTCATTATAAATGGACTGAATGATAATCATTATCATCATTATTATCATTACTGTCATCATTTTTATTATTATTATCATTATATTCATTATCATCACATTTATCATTATCATTATCATCATTACTGCAGTTATAATAATTATTATGCAAATTATTATTGCTATTTCTATCATTATAACTATTTATATAATGATAACAGCAGTAATGATAATCTTAGAAATAATAATGACCATAATAATAATTATAATGACAATGAGAATGATGTTATTATTTCTATTGCCATTGTTATTATGAAAATTATTGGAATAGAGTATTTATTGCTATTATTGCAATAATTATCAAGATTATCATTACAATTATGATTTTATCATTAGTATCATTATTATTACGTTTCTCTCAAAAGGATTTTATTACGTTTGGCCTTTATTTCATTATAAATGGACTGAATGATAATTATTATCATCATTATCATTATTGTCATCATTTTTATGATTATTATCAATACAGTCATTACCATCATGATTATCATTATTATTATCATCATTATTGCAGTTATGATAATTATTAGGGCAATTATTATTGCTATTTTTATCATTATAACTATTTATATAATGATGATAGCAATAATGATAATCTTAGAAATAATAATGATAATAATAATAATTATAATGACATAATGGTGTTATCATTTCTATTCCCATTGTTAGTATGAAAATTATTGGAATAGAGTTAATTATTGCAGTAATTATCATGATTATGATTATGTTTTTATCATTATCATTATTATTGGCATTATCATTGTCATTATCATCATAATTAGTATCATTATGGTTAATAATAAAGGAATTATCATGGAAATTATCATAATACCTAAATTAGTGTTAAAATCCTCATAATTACCATTAAAAGTGAAAAGGGTTTTTTTCGACGTTTCTCTCATAAGGCTGTAATACGCCAAATTTTGCCGTTTTTTCGACTTGTGGGATTTTATTACTTTTGGCCTTTGTTTCATTATAAATGGACTGAATGATAATTATTATCATCATTATTATCATTTCTGTCATCATTTTTATGATTATTATCATTATAGTCATTATCATCACAATTATCATTATTATTATCATCATTATTGCAGTTATAATAATCATTATGCTAATTATTATTGGCTATTCATATCATTACAATTATTTATATGATGATGATAGGAATAATGATAATCTTAGAATTAATAATGACACTAATAATAATTATATAGACAATGATAATGCTATTATCTTTATTTCCATTGCCATTATTAGTCTGAAAATTATTAGAATAGAGTTAATTATTGCTATTATTGCAGCAATTATCAAGATTATCATTATAATTATGATATTATTATTATCATTATTATTATCATCATCATTGTCATTATCATAATTATCATTATTGTCAATAAAGGAATTATCATGGAAATCATCATAATTACCTGAATTAATGTTATAATCCTCATAATTACCATCAAAACGTGAAAAGGGTTTCTTTTCGACGTTTTTCTCAAAAGGCTGTGATAAGCTAGATTTTGCCGTTTTTATGACATTTGTGATTTTATTACTTCCGGCCTTTATTTCATTATAAATGGACTGAATGATAATTATTATCATTATCATCATTACTCTCATCATTTTTAAGACTATTATCATTATAGTCATTATCATCATGATTATCATTACCATTATCATTATTGCAATTGTAATAATTATTATGTTAATTATTATTGCTATTTTCATAATTATAACTATTTACATAATGATAATAGGAATAATGATAATCTTAGAAATAATAATGACAATAATAATCATTATAATGACAATGATAAAGATGATATTATTATTGTTATTGCCATTATTAGTATGAAACTTATTGGAATAGAGTTAATTATTGCTATTATTGCAGTAATTATCAAGATTATCACTATAATTATGATTTTATTATTATTATCATTAGTATTATCATTATCATTGTCATCATAATTATCATTATTGTCAATAATTTGCCTTTTTTCGATTTTTGGGATTATATTACATCTGGCCTTTATTTCATTATCAATGGACTGAATGATAATTGTTATCATTATCATTACTGTTGTACCTTTTATGATTATTATCATTATAGTCATTATCATCATGATTATCATTATTATTATCACTATTGCAGTTATAATAATTATTATGCTAATTATTTTTGCTATTTTTTATCATTATAACTATTTATATAATGATAATAGCAATAATGGTAATCTTAGAAATAATAATGACAATAGTAATAATTATAATGACAATGATAATGATGTTATCATTATTTCGATTGCCATTATTAGTATGAAAATTATATTCTTAGTATTCCAGTAATAATTTAGATTATCATAATTATGATTTCATCATTATTATCATTATTATTGTCATCATTGCCATTATCATCATAATTATCATCATTATTTTCATCAATAAAAGAATTATCATGGAAATCATCATAATTATCTGAATTAATGTTAAAATCCTCATAATTACCATTAAAGAGCGAGAAGGTTTTTTTCTCGATGTTTCTCTGAAGAGTCTGTAATACGCTAGATTTTGCCGTTTTTTTCGACTTTCTGGATTTTATTACTTCTGGCCTTTATTTCATTATAAATGGACTGAATGATTACTATTATCATCATTATTATCATTACTGTCATCCATTTTATGATTATTATCATTATAGTTATTATCATCATTATTGCAGTTATAATAATTATTATGCTAATTATTATTGCTATTTTTATCATTATAACTATTTATATAATGATAATAGCAATAATGATAATCTGAGAAACAATAATGACAATAATAATTATAATGACAATGATAATGATGTTATTATTATTTCTATTGCCATTATTAGTATGAAAATTATTGGAATACAGTTAATTATTGCTATTATTGCGGTAATTATCAATATTATCATTATAATTATGATTTTATCATTATTATCATTATTGTTGTCATTTCCATTGTCATTATCATCATTATTATCATTATTGTCAATAATAAAGGATTTATGATGGAAATCATCATGATTACCTGAATTAATGTTAAAATCCTCATAATTACCATTAAAAAGCGAAAAAGAGTTTTTTTTCGACGTTTCTCTCAAAAGCCTGTAATGCGCTAGATTTTGCCGATTTTTCGACTTTGGGATTTTATTACTTCTGGCCGTTATTTCATTATAAATGGACAGAATGATAATTATCATCATTAATATCATTAGTGTCATCATTTTTATGATTATTATCATTATAGTCATTATCTTAATGATTATCATTTTTATTATCATCATTATTACAGTTATAATAATTATTATGCTAATTATTATTGCTATTTTTATCACTATAACCATTTATATAATGATAATAGATATAATGATAATCTTAGAAATATTAATGACAATAATAATTATAATGACAATGATAATGATGTTATTATTATTTCTATTGCCATTATTAGTATGAAAAATATTGGAATAGAGTTAATTATTGCTATTATTGCAATAATTATCAAAATTATAATTATAATTATGATTCTATCATTTTTATCATTATTATTGTCATTATCATTATCATCATAATTATGATAATTATTGTCAATAATGAAGGAATTGTCATAAAAATCATCATAAATATCATAATTATTGTCAATAATAAAGGAATTATCATGGAAATCATCATAATTACCTGAATTAGTGTTAAAATCCTCATAATTACCATTAAAAAGCGAAAAGTTTTTTTGACGTTCTCTCACAAGGCTGTAATACAATAGATTTTGCCGTCTTTTCGACTTTTGGGATTTTATTACTTCTGGCCTTTATTTAATTATAAATGGACTGAATGATGATTATTATCATCATTATTATCATTACTGTCATCCTTTTTATGATTATTATCATTATATTCATTATCATCATGATTATCATTATTATTTTCATCATTATTGCAGTTATAATAATTATTATGCTAATTATTATTGCTATTTTTATCATTATAACTATTTATATAATGATAATAGCAATAATGATAATCTTAGAAATAATAATGACAATAATGATAATTATAATGACTGATAAGGATGTTATTATTATTTCTATTCCCGCTATTAGTATGAAAATTATTGTAATAGAGTAGATTATTGCTATTACTGCAGTAATTATGAAGATTATCATTATAATTATGATTTTATCATTATTATCATTATTGCTATTATCATTATATAGATAGTTATAATGATAAAAATAGTAATAATGATTAACATAACAGTTATTATGACTCCAATAATGATAATAATGATTATTGACAATAATGATGATAATTATGATGATAATGGCAATAATGATAATAATGATAAAACCATAATCATAATGATAATCTTGGTAATTACTGCAATAATAACAATAACTAACTCTTTTCCAATAATTTTCATACCAATAATGGTAATAGAAATAATAATATCATTATCATTGTCATTATAATTATTATTATTGTCATTATTATTTCTAAGATTATCATTATTGCTATTATCATTATATAAATATTTATAATGATAAAACTAGCAATAATGATTAGCATAACAATTATTATAACTGCAATAACGATGATAATAATAATGATAATCATGATGATAATGACTATAATGATTATCATAAAAATGATGACAGTAATGATAATAATGATGATAATTATCATTCAGTCCATTTATAATGAAATAAAGGCCACAAGTAATAAAATCCTAAAAGTCGAAAAAACGGCAAAATCTAGCATATTTCAGCTTGTTAAGAGAAACGTCGGAGAAAAAAAAAATCGCTTTTTAATGGTAATTATGAGGATTTTAACATTAATTCAGGTAATTTTGATTATTTTCATGAAAATTCGTTTATGATTGAAAATAATGATGATAATCATGATGATAATGGCAATGATAATGACAATAATAATGATAAAGTCATAATTATAATGATAATCTTTATAATTACTGCAATAATAGCAATAATTAACTCTTTTCCTATAATTTTCATACTAATAATGGCAACAGAAATAATAATATCATTATCATTGTCATTATGATCATTATTATTGTCATTTTTATTTCTTAGATCATCATTATTGCTATTATCATTATATAAATAGTTATAATGATGAAAATACCAATAGTAATTAGCATAATAATTATTATAACTGCAATAATGATGATAATAATGATGATAAACATGATGATAATGACTATAAAGATAATAATAAAACAAATGATGAATGATAATAATTATCATTCAGTCCATTTATAATGAAATAAATGTGATGATAATTATCATTCAGTCAATATATAATGAAATAAAGGCCAGAAATAATAAAATCCCAAAAGTCGAGCGTATTAGAGGCTTTAGAGAGAAACGTCGGAAAAAAAAGAATTTCGCTTTTTAATGGTATTTATTAAGATTTTAACATTAATTCAGATAATTATAATGATTTCTATGATAATTCCTTTGTTATTGACAATAATAATGATAATGACAATAGTAATGATAATAATGATAAAATCATAATTATAATGATAATCTTGATAATTAGTGATATAATAAGAATGATTAACTCTATTCCAATCATTTCCATACCAATAATGGCAATAGAAAAAATAATGGCAATATCATTGTCATTATAATTATTATTATTGTCAATATTATTTGTAAGATTATCATTATTGCTATTATCATTATATAAATAGTTATAATGATATAAATAGCAATAATAATTAGCATAAAAATTATTATAACTGCAATAATGATGATAATAATAATGATAATCATGATGATAATGAAAATAATGATAATAATCATAAAAATGATGACAGTATGAAAATAATTATCATTCAGTCCTTTTAAAATGAAATATAGGTCAGAAGTAATACAATCCCGAAAGTCGAAAAATCGGCAAAATCTAGCGTATTACAGCCTATTCAGAAAAACGTCGAAAAAAACCCTTTCGCTTTTTAATGGTAATTATGAGGATTTTAACATTAATTCAGGTAATTATGATGATTTCCATGATAATTCCTTTATTATTGACAATAATCATAATTATGATGATAACGACAATAATGATGATAATTATGATAATGACAATAATAATAAAATCATAATTATAAT
>NC_091557.1:19820486-19822986 GCF_042767895.1 Penaeus vannamei | reverse complement strand
TATTATTATTTTTAATTATTATCATAATCGTTAGTTTTATTGTTATTATCATGAAAATCATTAGAGGATTGTTGATGATTGCTATTATTGCATTAATTACGCAAATTATCATTATAATTATCATTTTATTATGATTATCCTAATTAATGTCATAATTATCATTATCATCGTCATTATTAATGGGAGTATCATGAAAATCATCATAATTAGCCGAATTATTGCAGAAATCATCATAATCATCCCAGAAACTCGATTTTTTTTTTTTTTACCATATTCTCAATCGCTAGATTTCACCGTTTTTTCGACTTTGGGGATTTTTATACTTTTAGCATTTTTTCATTATGGATGGGCTTTATGCTTATTATCATTATTATTATTAATAACATTAACATCATCATTATCATCATTATAGTAATTATCGCCATAATTATCCTTAATATGATAATATAATAAGAGATATTATCTTAATTATTAATGTAATTTTCCTCATTATAACTATTTCTATAATGATAATAACAATAATGATAATTTTAGAAATAATAACAACTACATTAATGATTATCATAATAATAGCGATATTATGATTATTTCTACTATTATTATTATTTTTAATTATTATCATTATCGTTATTATCATGAAAATTATTAGAGTATTGTTGATGATTGCTATTATTGCATTAATTACGCAAATTATCATTATAATTTTATTATAATTATCCTAATTAATGTCATAATTATCCTAATCAATGTTATAATTATTAATTAATCATTATTGTCATTATTATTGGGATTATCACGAAAATCATCATAATTAGCCGAATTATTGCAAAAATCATCATAATCACCCCTTAAACCTTTTTTCATTATGGATGGACTTTATGATTATTATCATCATTATTATCATTAATAGCATTAACATCATTATCATTATAGTAATTATCGCCATAATTACCCTTACTATAATCATTATAAGAGCTATAATATTAATTATTAATGTCATTTTCCTCATTATAACTATTTCTATAATGATAATAACAGTAATGATAATTTTAGAAATAATAACAACAGTAATAATTATATTAAGAATAAAAGCGATATTATGATTATTTCTACTATTATTATCTGTTTTAATTATTATAATTATCATTAGTATTAATGTTATCATGAAAATCATTAGTGAATTGTTGATGATTGCTATTATTGCATTAATTACGCAAATTATCATTATAATTATTTTATTATAATTATCCTAATTAATGTCATAATTATAATCATTATCGTCATTATTAATGGGATTATCATGAAAATCATCATATTTAGCCGAATTATTGCAGAAATCATCATAAAAATCCCATAAACTCGAAAAGGGGCGGTTTTTCGACCATATTCTCAAACGGCTATATATTGCTAGATTTCGCCGTTTTTTCGACTTTGTTTTTTTTATAGATGTGCTTTACGATTATTATCATCATTATTATCATTAATAGCATTAACATCATTATTATCATTAATAGCATTAACATCATTATTATCATTAATAGCATTAACATCATCATTATCATCATTATAGTAATTATCGCCATAATTACCCTTAATATAATTATAAGAGCTATTATCTTAATTATTAATGTAATTTTCCTCATTATAACTATTTCTATAATGATAATAACAATAATGATAATTTTAGAAATAACAACAACAATAACAATTATAATAACAATAATAGCGATATCATGACTATTTCTACTATGATTATTATTTTCAATCATTATCATTATCGTTAATATTATTGTTATTATCATTAGAGTATTGTTGATGATTGCTATTATTGCATTAATATAATTAATTATATAATTATAATTTTATTATAATTATCCTAATTAATGTCATAATTATCCTAATTAATGTCATAATTATCCTAATTAATGTCATAATTATCATTATTATCGTCATTATTAATGGGATTATCATGAAAATCATCAGAATTAACCGAATTATTGCAGAAATCATCATAATCATCCCATAAACTCGAAAAGGGATTTTTTTCGACCATATTCTCAAAAGGCTATATATATCGCTATATTTCGCAGTTTTTCGTCTTTGGGGATTTTTATGCTTTTAGCCTTTTTTTCATTATGGATGGGCTTTATGATTATTATCATCATTATTATCATTAATAGCATTAACATCATCAGTATCATCATTATAGTAATTATCGCCATAATTACCCTTAATATAATCATTATGAGTTATTATCTTAATTATTAATGTCATTTTCCTCATTATAACTATTTCTATAATGATAATAACAAAAAATAATTTTAGAAACAATTATAACAGTAGTAATTATAATAACAATGATAGCGATATTATGATTATTTCTACTATTATTAGTATTTTTAATTATTATCATTATCGTTAGTATCATTGTTCTTATGAAAATCATTAGAGTATTGTTGGTAATTGCTATTGTTGCATTAATTACGCATATTATTATTAT
>NC_091557.1:19749304-19754304 GCF_042767895.1 Penaeus vannamei | reverse complement strand
GGGGGAAAAAAAAAAAAAAAAAAAAAAAAAAAAAAGGGGGGAAAAAAAAAAAAGGGGGGGGAAAGGGGGAAAAAGGGAAAGGGAAAGGGGGAAAAAAGGGAAAAAAAAAAAAAAAAAAAAAAAAAAAAAAAAAAAAGGGGAAAAAAAAAGGGGGGGAAAAAAGGGAAAAAAAAAAAGGGGGGGGAAAAGGAGGGGGGGGGGGAAAAAAGGGGGAAGGGGGGGGGGGGGGAAAAGGGGGAGGGGGGGGGGAAAAGGAAAGAAAAAAAAAGGGAAAGAGAAAAAAAAAGGGGGGGGAAAAAAAAGGGGGGAAAAAAAAAAAAAAAAAAAAAATTTAAAAAAAAATTTTTAAAAAAAAAAAAAAAAAAAAAAAATTAAAAAATTTTAAAAAAAATTTTTTAAAAAAATTTTTTTTTTTTTTGGGGGTTTTTTTTTTTTTAAATTTTTTTTTTTTTTTTTTTTTAAAATTTTTTTAAAAAAAAAAAAATTTTTTTTTAAAAAAAATTTTTTTTAAAAAAAAAAGGGGTTTTTTTTTTTTAAAAAAAAAGGGGGGGGGGGGGTTTTTTTTTAAAAAAAAAAAAAAAAAAAAAATTTTTTTTTTTTTTAAAAAAAAAAAAAAAGGGTTTTTTGGGGGAAAAAAAAGGGGGAAAAGAGAGAGAGGGAGAGAGAGAAAAAAAAAAAAAAAAAAAAGAGAGAAAGAGAGGGGGGAAGGGGGAGGGAGGGGGGGGGGGGGGGGGTTTTTTGGGGGGGGGGAAAAAAAAAAAAGGGATTAAAAAGGGAAAAAAAAAGGGGGGGGGGGGGAAAAAAAAGGGGAAGGGGGGGGGGAAAAAAAGGGGGGGAAAAAAAAGGGAGAGAGGGGGGAAAAAAAAAAAGGGGGGGGGAAAAAAAAAAGGGGGGGAAAAGGGAGAGGGAGAAAAAAGGGGGGGGGGAAAGAGAGGGAGGGGGGGAAAGAGAAGGGGGGGGGAAAGAGAGGGAGGGGGGGGAAAAGGGGGGGGGAAAGAGAGAGGGAGGGGGAGAAAAAAGGAAAAGGGAGAGAAAAGGGGGGGAGGAGGGGAAGAAAAAAGAAAAAGGGAAAAAAAAAGGGGGGGGGGGGGGGGGGGGGGGGAAAAGAGGGAGGGGGGAAAGGGAGGGGGGGAAGAAAGGGGGGGGGGGGAAAAAGGGGGAGGGGGAAAAAAAAAAAAAGGGGGGGGGAGAAAGAGAGAGAGAGAGGGAAAAGAAAAAAGGGGAGGGGGGAAGGGAGAGGGGGGGAAAGAGAAAAGAGAGAGAGGGGGAAAAAAAGGGGGGAAGAAAGAAAGAGGGGGGGGGGGGGGGAAAAAGGAGGGGGGGGGGGGGGGGGAAAAAGGGGGAAAAAAAGAAAAAAGGGGGGGGGGGAGGGAGGGGAGGGGGGGAAGGGGAGTGGGGGGGGAGGGGGGAGGGAAAAAAAGGGGGGGAGAAAAAAAAGGGGGAAAGAGAGAGAGAGGGGGGGAAAGAGAGAGAGGGGGAAAAAAAGGGGGGGGGGAAAAAAAAAAAAGGGGGGGGGGGGAAAAAAAGGGGGGGGGGAAAAAAAAAGGGGGGGGGGGAAAGAGAGGGAGAGAGAAAAAAAAAGGGGGAGAAGAGAGAAAGAGGGGGGAGGGAGGGGGGGGGAAAAAGGGGGGAAAAAAAGGGGAGAAAAAAAGAGGGAGGGAAAAAAAGGGGGGAGAGAGGGAGAAAGAGGGGGGGAAAAAAAAAAAAAAGGGGGGGGGAAAAAAAAAAAGGAGAAAGGAGAGAGGGGGAGGGGGGGGGGGGGGGGGGGGGGGGGGGGGGGGGGGGGGGGGGGGGGGGGGGGGGGGGGAAAGAGAGAGGGAGAGAAAGGGAGAGAGGGGGGGGGAAAAAGGAGAGGGGGGAGGGGGAAAAGGGGGAAAAAGGGGGAAAAAAGAAAAAGAGGGGGGGGAGAGGAGGGGAGGGGAGGGGAGGGGGGGGGAGTAGAGGGAAGGGGTGGGGAGGGGAGGGGAGGGGAGGGGAGGGGGGGGGGGGGGGGGGGGGAAGAGGGGGGAGGAAAGAGAGAGAGGGGGGGAGAGAGAGAAAGGGGGGGGGGGGGGGGGGCCGAAAAGAGAGAGGGAGAAAGAGAGAGAGAGAGAGAGAGAGAGAGAGAGAGGAGAGAGAGAGAGAGAGAGAGAGGGAGGGAGGGGGGGGGGGGAAAAAAAGGGGGGGGGGGGGGGGGGAAAAAAAAGAGGGGGGGGAAAAAAAAAAAAGGGGGGGGGGGGGGGGGGGGGGGGGGGGGGGGGGGGGAGGGGTGGGGGGGGGGGAAAAAAAAAAAAAAAAAAAAAAAAAAAAAAAAAAAAAAAAAAAAGGGGGGGGGAAAAAAAAAGGGGGGGGGGAAAAGAGAGGGGGGGGAAAGAAGGGGGGGGGGAAAAAAAAAAAGGGGGGGGGAAAGAGAGAGAAAAAGGGGGGAAAAAAAAGGGAGGGGGGAAAAAAAAAAAGGGGGGGGAGAAAGAGGGAGGGGGAAAAAAGGGGAGGGGGGGGGAAAAGGAGAGGGGGGGGGAAGAGAGAGAGGGGGAAAAGAGAGGGGGAAAAAAAAAAAAAAAAAAGGGGGGGGGGGGGGGGGGGGAAAAAAAGGGGGGAAAAAAAGGGGAGGGGGGGGGAAAGAGAGAGAGAAAAAAAAAAAAAGGGGGGGGGGGGAAAAAAAAGGGGGGGGGGGAAGAGAGAAAAAGGGGGGGGGGGGGAAAGAGAGGGGGGGAAAAAAAAAAGGGGGGGGGGAAAAAAAAAGGGGGGGGGAAAAAGGGGGGGGGGAGGGGGGGGAAAAAAGGGGGGGGAAAAAAGGGAGGGGGGAAAAGAGAGAGGGGGGGAAAGAGAGGGGGGGGGGGAAAGAGGGGGGGGGGAAAGGGGGGAAAAGGGGGGGGGGAAAAGAGGGGGGGGAAAAAAAGGGGGGGGGAAAAAAAGGGAGAAAGAAGGGGGGGGGGGGAAAAAGGGGGGGGGAAAAAGGGGGAAAAGGGGGGGGGAAAAAAAAAAAAGGGGGGGGGGGAAAAAAAGGGGGGGAAAAGAGGGGGGGAAAAGGGGAAAAGGGGGAGAGGGGGAAAAAAAAGGGGGGGAAGAAAGAGGGGGGGAAAAAAAAAAGGGGGGGGGAGAGGGGGGGGGGGAAAGAGGGGGAGGGGGGGGGGGGGGGGGGGGGAAAGAGGGGGAAAAGAGGGGGGGGGAAAAAAAAGGGAGAAAGAGGGGGGGGGGGAAAAAGAGGGGGAAGAAAGAGAAAGGGGGAAAAAAAAAGGGGGGGAATAAGAGGGGGGGAAAAGAGAGGGGGGGGGGAAAGGGGGGGAGGGGGGGGGAGAGAGGGGGGAGAGAAAAAGGGGGGGGAAAAAAAAAAAAAAAGAGAAAAGAGGGGGGGGGGGGGGGGGGGGGGGGTGGGGGGGGGGGGGGGGGGGGGGGGGGGGGAAAAAAAGAGAGAGAGAGAGGGGGAGAGAGAGAGAGGGGAGGGGGGGGGGGGGGGGGGGGGGGGGGGGGGGGGGGGGGGGGGGGGGGGGGGGGGGGGAAAGAGAAAAGGAGAAAGAGGGGGGGAAAAGGGGAGGGAGAGAGAGAGAAAGGGGAGAGAGAGAGAGGGGGGGGGGGGGGGGGGGGGGGGGGGGAAGGGGGAAGGGAGGGGGGGGAGGGGGAGGGAGGGGGGGGGGGGGGGGGGAAAGGAGGGGGGGGGAAAGGGGAGAGAGAGAGAAAGAGAGGGGAGAAAAAAAAGGGGGGAAGAGAGAGAGAGGGAAAAAGAAAAAAGGGGGGGGAAGAGAGGGGGGGGGGAGAGAGAGAGAGAGGGAAAAAAAAAAAGGGGGGGGAAAGAGAGAGGGAAAAAAGGGGGGAAAAAAGGGGGGGGGGGGAAAAAAGGGGGGGGGGGGGGGAAAGAGAAGAGGGAGAAAAGGGGGGGAAAGAGAGGGAGAGGGGGGGGGGGAAAAAAGGGGGGAAAAAAAAAGGGAAAAGGGGGGGGGAAAAAAAAAAAAAAGGGGGGGAAAAAAAAAAGGGGGGGGGAAAAAAAAAAAGGGGGGGGGGAAGAGAGGGGGGAAGAAAGGGGGGGGGGGAAAAAAGGGGGGAAAAGAGAGGGGGAAAAAAAAGGGGGGGAAGAAAAGAAAAAAAAAAAAAAAAGGGGGGGGGAAAGAGAGAGGGAAAAGAGAGGGGGGGGGGGGAAAAAAAAAAAAAAAAAGGGGGGGGGGATAAGAGAGAGAGAGAGAGAGGGAGGGGGGGGGGAAAGAGAGAGGGAAAAGGGGGAAAAGGGGGAGGGGGGGGGGGAGAAAGAGAGAGGGAGGGAGAAAGGGGAAAAGGGGGAAATTGGGAAGGGGGGGAAAGGGGGGGGAAAAAAGGGGGGGAAAAGGGGGGGGGAAAAGAAAAAAAAAGGGGGGGAAAGGGGGGGGAAAAAGAAAAAGGGGGGAAAAAGAGGGGGGGAAAAAAAAGAGGGGGGGAAAAAAAAGGGGGGAAAAAAGGGGGAAAAAGAGAGAGAGGGAGAAAAAAAAGGAGGAAAAAAAAGGGGGAAAGAGGGGGGGAAAAAAAAGGGGGGAAAAAAGGGGGGGAGAGAGAGAAAGAGAAAAAAAAGGGGGGGGGGAAAAGGGAAGGAGGAGAGAGAGAGAGAGAGAGAGAGAGAGAGAGAGAGAGAGAGAGAGAAAGAGAGAGGGAGAAAAAGGGAGGGAGAGAGGGGAAAAAAAAAGGGGAGGGGGGGGGGGAAAAAAGGGAAAAAAGGGGGGGGGGGGGGGAAAAAGGGGGGGGGAAAAAAGGGGGGGGAAAGAGAGAGGGGGGAAAGAGAGAGGGGGGAAAAGGAGAGGGGGGAAAAAAGGAGAGGGGGAAAGAAAAAAGGAGAGAAAGAGAGAGGGGGGAAAGAGAGGGGGGGGGGGGGGGGGGGGGGGGGGGGGGGGGGGGGGGGGGGGGGGGGGGGGGGGGAAGAAAAAGGGAAAAAAAAGGGGGGAGGGGAGAGAAAGGGAGGGGGGGGGGGAGAGAGAGAGAGAAAGAGAGAGAGAGAGAGAGAGAGAGAGAGGGGGGAAGGGGGAAAAAAGGGGGGGGGGGGGGAGGGAGGGGGGGGGAAA
>NC_091557.1:19647181-19659681 GCF_042767895.1 Penaeus vannamei | reverse complement strand
TTTTTTTATATATAAAAAAAAAATTATAATATTAATTATATAATTTTATAAACCAACAACAAAAACAAAAAAAAAAAATATATAATATTTTTTATTATTTTTAATATTATTAATTTATTATTTATATTATATATAGTAAAAATTATATTTTATTTATAAATTTTTAAATATTAATTTTATTATATTTTATATAAAAAAAAAAATATTTTATATATATATAATTAAATTTTTATTTATATTTTTATAATAAAAAAAAATATTATTTTATTTATTAATTTTTAAAATTGTTTTTTTTTTTCTTTTTTAGTAAAAAATGTTTTTTATGTTTTAATTTGTAATATGATTTTTATTATATATAAATAAAAAAAAATATTTATTTTATTATTAATTTTTTTTTTTGTTATTTATTTTCTTATTTTTTTTTTATTATTTTGTATTGGTTTTGTTTTTGTTTCTTATAATAAAAAAAATTATTTTTATTAATTTTACCCCAAAATTAACCATGAGAAAAAAAAATTATTTTTATTAATTTTTAAAATTAGAATTTTTTATTCTATATTTTATAATAAAAAAATATTTATTATTATTAATTTTGTAAAATAGATTTTGTTATTTATATTTTTATAATAAAAAATTATTTATTTTATGTATCTATTTTTAAACATAGATTATATATATAATAAAAAAATATTTATTTATTTATTATTTTTAACACCCACAGAATACCAACCAAAAAAAAAATATTATTTATTTATTAATTTTTAAAATTAGAATTTTTTATTATATATTTTTATAATAAAAAATAAAATATATTATTTATTTATTAATTTTGTAAACATTAGATTTTGTTATTCTATAGTTTCCTTATAGAGTAAAAAAAAAATAGTTTATTTTATGTTATCTAATTTTGTAACACCCACTTAGGAATTTTGTTATTCTATAGTTTCCTTATAGAGTAAAAAAAAAATAGTTTATTTTATGTTATCTAATTTTGTAACACCCACTTAGGAATTTTGTTATTCTATAGTTTCCTTATAGAGTAAAAAAAAAATTAGTTTATTTTATGTTATCTAATTTTGTAACACCCACTTAGGAATTTTGTTATTCTATAGTTTCCTTATAGAGTAAAAAAAAAAATAGTTTATTTTATGTTATCTAATTTTGTAACACCCACTTAGGAATTGTTATTCTATAGTTTCCTTATAGAGTAAAAAAAAAATAGTTTATTTTATGTTATCTAATTTTGTAAACCACTTAGGAATTTTGTTATTTTATAGTTTCCTTATAGAGTAAAAAAAAATAGTTTATTTTATCTAATTTTGTAACACCCACTTAGGAATTTTATTATTCTAGTTTCCTTATAGGGTAAAAAAAAATTAATTTATTTTGTTATCTAATTTTGTAACACCCACTTAGGAATTATATTCTATAGTTTCCTTATAGAGTAAAAAAAAAAATTAGTTTATTTTATGTTATCTAATTTTGTAACACCCACTTAGGAATTTTGTTATTCTATAGTTTCCTTATAGAGTAAAAAAAAAATAGTTTATTTTATGTCATCTAATTTTGTAACACCCACTTAGGAATTTTGTTATTCTATAGTTTCCTTATAGAGTAAAAAAAAAATTAGTTTATTTTATGTTATCTAATTTTGTAACACCAACTTAGGAATTTTGTTATTCTATAGTTTCCTTATAGAGTAAAAAAAAATAGTTTATTTTATGTTATCTAATTTTGTAACACCCACTTAGGAATTTTGTTATTCTATAGTTTCCTTATAGAGTAAAAAAAAAAAATTAGTTTATTTTGTTATCTAATTTTTTAACACCCACTTACGAATTTTGTTTCTATAGTTTCCTTATAGAGTAAAAAAAATAGTTTATTTTATGTTATCTAATTTTGTAACACCGACTTAGGAATTTTGTTATTCTATAGTTTCCTTATTGAGTAAAAAAATAGTTTATTTTATGTTATCTAATTTTGTAACACCCACTTAGGAATTTTATTCTATAGTTTCCTTATAAAGTAAAAAAAAATAGTTTAATTTATGTTATCTAATTTTGTAACACCCACTTAGGAATTTTGTTATTCTATAGTTTCCTTATAGAGTAAAAAAAAAATTAGTTTATCTTATGTTATCTAATTTTGTAACACCCACTTAGGAATTTTGTTATTCTATAGTTTCCTTATAGAGTAAAAAAAAAATAGTTTATTTTGTTATCTAATTTTGTAACACCCACTTAGGAATTTTGTTATTCTATAGTTTCCTTATAGAGTAAAAAAAAAATTAGTTTATCTTGTGTTATCTAATTTTGTAACACCCACTTAGGAATTTTGTTATTCTATAGTTTCCTTATAGAGTAAAAAAAAATTAGTTTATTTTATGTTATCTAATTTTGTAACACCCACTTAGGAATTTTGTTATTCTATAGTTTCCTTATAGAGTAAAAAAAAATTAGTTTATATTATGTTATCTAATTTTGTAACACCCACTTAGGAATTTTGTTATTCTATAGTTTCCTTATAGAGTAAAAAAAATCGTTTATTTTATGTTATCTAATTTTGTAACACCCACTTAGGAATTTTGTTATTCTATAGTTTCCTTATAGAGTAAAAAAAAATAGTTTATTTTATGTTATCTAATTTTGTAACACCCACTTAGGAATTTTGTTATTCTATAGTTTCCTTATAGAGTAAAAAAAAATTAGTTTATTTTATGTTATCTAATTTTGTAACACCCACTTAGGAATTTTGTTATTCTATAGTTTCCTTATAGAGTAAAAAAAAAAAAATAGTTTATTTTATGTTATCTAATTTTGTAACACCCACTTAGGAATTGTTATTCTATAGTTTCCTTATAGAGTAAAAAAAAAATAGTTTATTTTGTTATCTAATTTTGTAACCCACTTAGGAATTTTGTTATTCTATAGTTTCCTTATAGAGTAAATAAAAATAGTTTATTTTATCTAATTTTGTAAAACCCACTTAGGAATTTTATTATTCTAGTTTCCTTATAGAGTAAAAAAAAATAATTTATTTTATGTTATCTAATTATGTAACACCCACTTAGGAATTATATTCTATAGTTTCCTTATAGAGTAAAAAAAAATAGTTTATTATATGTTATCTAATTTTGTAACACCCACTTAGGAATTTTGTTATTCTATAGTTTCCTTATAGAGTAAAAAAAATGGTTTATTTTGTTATCTAATTTTGTAACACCCACTTAGGAATTTTATTCTATAGTTTCCTTATAGAGTAAAAAAAAAAATAGTTTATTTTGTTATCTAATTTTGTAACACCCACTTAGGAATTTTGTTATTCTATAGTTTCCTTATAGAGTAAAAAAAAAAAAAATTAGTTTATGTTATCTAATTTTGTAACACCCACTTAGGAATTTTGTTATTCTATAGTTTCCTTATAGAGTAAAAAAAAATAGTTTATCTAATTTTGTAACACCCACTTAGGAATTTTGTTATTCTATAGTTTCCTTATAGAGTAAAAAAAAAATTAGTTTATTTTATGTTATATAATTTTGTAACACCCACTTAGGAATTTTATATTATTCTATAGTTTCCTTATAGATTAAAAAAAAATTAGTTTATTTTGTTATCTAATTTTGTAACACCCACTTAGGAATTTTGTTATTCTATAGTTTCCTTATAGAGTAAAAAAAAAAATAGTTTATTTTATGTTATCTAATTTTGTAACACCCACTTAGGAATTTTGTTATTCTATAGTTTCCTTATAAAGTAAAAAAAAAAAATAGTTTAATTTATGTTATCTAATTTTGTAACACCCACTTAGGAATTTTATTATTCTATAGTTTCCTTATAGAGTAAAAAAAAATAGTTTATCTTATCTAATTTTGTAACACCCACTTAGGAATTTTGTTATTCTATAGTTTCCTTATAGAGTAAAAAAAAATAGTTTATTTTGTTATCTAATTTTGTAACACCCACTTAGGAATTTTGTTATTCTATAGTTTCCTTATAGAGTAAAAAGAAATTAGTTTATTTTATGTTATCTAATTTTGTAACACCCACTTAGGAATTTTGTTATTCTATAGTTTCCTTATAGAGTAAAAAAAAAAATTAGTTTATTTTATGTTATCTAATTTTGTAACACCCACTTAGGAATTTTGTTATTCTATAGTTTCCTTATAGAGTAAAAAAAAAAAAAATTAGTTAATGTTATCTAATTTTGTAACACCCACTTAGGAATTTTGTTATTCTATAGTTTCCTTATAGAGTAAAAAAAAAATAGTTTATTTTATGTTATCTCATTTTGTAACACCCACTTAGGAATTTTGTTATTCTATAGTTTCCTTATAGAGTAAAAAAAAAATCGTTTATTTTATGTTATCTAATTTTGTAACACCCACTTAGGAATTTTGTTATTCTATAGTTTCCTTATAGAGTAAAAAAAATTAGTTTATTTTATGTTATCTAATTTTGTAACACCCACTTAGGAATTTTGTTATTCTATAGTTTCCTTATAGAGTAAAAAAAAAAAATTAGTTTATTTTATGTTATCTAATTTTGTAACACCCACTTAGGAATTTTGTTATTCTATAGTTTCCTTATAGAGTAAAAAAAAAATTAGTTTATTTTATGTTATCTAATTTTGTAACACCCACTTAGGAATTTTGTTATTCTATAGTTTCCTTATAGAGTAAAAAAAAAATAGTTTATTTTGTTATCTAATTATGTAACACCCACTTAGGAATTTTGTTATTCTATGGTTTCCTTTTAGAGTAAAAAAAAATTAGTTTATTTTATGTTATCTAATTTTGTAACACCCACTTAGGAATTTTGTTATTCTATAGTTTCCTTATAGAGTAAAAAAAAAAATAGTTTATTTCATGTTATCTAATTTTGTAACACCCACTTAGGAATTTTGTTATTCTATAGTTTCCTTATAGAGTAAAAAAAAAAATTAGTTTTATTTTATGTTATCTAATTTTGTAACACCCACTTAGGAATTTTATTCTATAGTTTCCTTATAGAGTAAAAAAAAATAGTTTATTTTATGTTATCTAATTTTGTAACACCCACTTAGGAATTTTGTTATTCTATAGTTTCCTTATAGAGTCAAAAAAAAGAAATTAGTTTATTTTATGTTATCTAATTTTGTAACACCCACTTAGGAATTTTGTTATTCTATAGTTTCCTTATAGAGTAAAAAAAAAAAATTAGTTTATTTTATGTTATCAAAGTTTTTAACACCCACTTAGGAATTTTATTCTATAGTTTCCTTATAGAGTAAAAAAAATCTAATTTTGTAACACCCACTTAGGAATTTTATTCTATAGTTTCCTTATAGAGTAAAAAAAAATAGTTTATTTTATGTTATCTAATTTTGTAACACCCACTTAGGAATTTTGTTATTCTATAGTTTCCTTATAGAGTAAAAAAAAAAATAGTTTATTTTATCTAATTTTGTAACACCCACTTAGGAATTTTATTATTCTAGTTTCCTTATAGAGTAAAAAAAAAATTAGTTTATTTTATGTTATCTAATTTTGTAACACCCACTTAGGAATTTTATTCTATAGTTTCCTTATAGAGTAAAAAAAAAAAGTTTATTTTGTTATCTAATTTTGTAATACCCACTTAGGAATTGTTATTCTATAGTTTCCTTATAGAGTAAAAAACAAATAGTTTATTTTGTTATCTAATTTTGTAACACCCACTTAGGAATTTTGTTATTCTATAGTTTCCTTATAGAGTAAAAAAAAATAATTTTATCTAATTTTGTAACACCCACTTAGGAATTTTATTATTCTAGTTTCCTTATAGAGTAAAAAAAAAATAGTTTATTTTATGTTATCTAATTTTGTAACACCCACTTAGGAATTTTATTCTATAGTTTCCTTATAGAGTAAAAAAAAAAATTAGTTTATTTTGTTATCTAATTTTGTAACACCCACTTAGGAATTTTGTTATTCTATAGTTTCCTTATAGAGTAAAAAAAAATTAGTTTATTTTATGTTATCTAATTTTGTAACACCCACTTAGGAATTTTATTCCATAGTTTCCTTATAGAGTAAAAAAAAAAATAGTTTATTTTATGTTATCTAATTTTGTAACACCCACTTAGGAATTTTATTCTATAGTTTCCTTATAGAGTAAAAAAAAAAATTAGTTTATTTTGTTATCTAATTTTGTAACACCCACTTAGGAATTTTAGTCTATAGTTTCCTTATAGAGTAAAAAAAAAAAAATAAGTTTATCTTGTTATCTAATTTTTTAACACCCACTTAGGAATTTTGTTATTCTATAGTTTCCTTATAGAGTAAAAAAAAATTAGTTTATTTTATGTTATCTAATTTTGTAACACCCACTTAGGAATTTTGTTATTCTCTAGTTTCCTTATAGAGTAAAAAAAAAAATAGTTTATTTTATGTTATCTAATTTTGTAACACCCACTTAGGAATTTTGTTATTCTATAGTTTCCTTATAGAGTAAAAAAAAAAAAAGTTTATTTTGTTATCTAATTTTTTAACACCCACTTAGGAATTTTGTTTCTATAGTTTCCTTATAGAGTAAAAAAAAAAATAAGTTTATTTTATGTTATCTAATTTTGTAACACCGACTTAGGAATTTTGTTATTCTATAGTTTCCTTATAGAGTAAAAAAAATAGTTTATTTTATGTTATGTAATTTTGTAACACCCACTTAGGAATTTTGTTATTCTATAGTTTCTTTATAAAGTAAAAAAAAAAAATTAGTTTAATTAATGTTATCTAATTTTGTAACACCCACTTAGGAATTTTGTTATTCTATAGTTTCCTTATAGAGTAAAAAAAAAATTAGTTTATTTTGTTATCTAATTTTGTAACACCCACTTACGAATTTTGTTATTCTATTGTTTCCTTATAGAGTAAAAAAAAAATATTAGTATATTTTATGTTATCTAATTTTGTAACACCCACTTAGGAATTTTATTCTATAGTTTCCTTATAGAGTAAAAAAAAAAAATAGTTTATTTTATGTTATCTAATTTTGTAACACCCACTTAGGAATTTTGTTATTCTATAGTTTCCTTATAGAGTAAAAAAAAAAAATTAGTTTATTTTATGTTATCTAATTTTGTAACACCCACTTAGGAATTTTGTTATTCTATAGTTTCCTTATAGAGTAAAAAAAATCGTTTATTTTATGTTATCTAATTTTGTAACACCCACTTAGGAATTTTGTTATTCTTTAGTTTCCTTATAGAGTAAAAAAAAATAGTTTATTTTATGTTATCTAATTTTGTAACACCCACTTAGGAATTTTGTTATTCTATAGTTTCCTTATAGAGTAAAAAAAAAATAGTTTATTTTATGTTATCTAATTTTGTAACACCCACTTAGGAATTTTGTTATTCTATAGTTTCCTTATAGAGTAAAAAAAAAATAGTTTATTTTATGTTATCTAATTTTGTAACACCCACTTAGGAATTGTTATTCTATAGTTTCCTTATAGAGTAAAAAAAAAATAGTTTATGTTATCTAATTTTGTAACACCCACTTAGGAATTTTGTTATTCTATAGTTTCCTTATAGAGTAAAAAAAAATAGTTTATTTTATCTAATTTTGTAACACCCACTTAGGAATTTTATTATTCTAGTTTCCTTATAGAGTAAAAAAAAAAAATAAATTATTTTATGTTATCTAATTTTGTAACCCACTTAGGAATTATATTCTATAGTTTCCTTATAGAGTAAAAAAAAAAATAGTTTATTTTATGTTATCTAATTTTGTAACACCCACTTAGGAATTTTGTTATTCTATAGTTTCCTTATAGAGTAAAAAAAAAATTAGTTTATTTTATGTTATCTAATTTAATAATAATTTTAATGACAGTGATGATTTTATTATTTCTATTGCCATCATTAGTATGAAAATTTTTGGAATAGAGTTAATTATTGCTATTATTGCAGTAATTATCAAAATTATCATAATAATTATGATTTTATCATTATTATTGTCATAATCATTGTCATTATCATCATTATTTTCAAGGAATTATCATGAAAATCATCCAAATAACGAATTAATGTTAAAATCCTCAAAATTACCATTAAAAAGCGAAAAAGGGGGGTTTTCGACGTTTCTCTCAAAAGGCTGTAATACGATAGATTTTGCCTTTTTTCGACTTATGGAATTTTATTACTTCTGGCCTTTATTAAATTATAAATGGACTGAATAATAATTATCATTATCATTACTGTCATTATTTTTATGATTATGTTTATAATCATGATTATCATGATTATTGTCATCATTATTGCAGTTATAAAAATTATGCTAATTATTATTGCTATTTTTATCATTTTAACTCTATATATAATGATAATAGGAATAATGATAATTTCAGAAATAATAATGACAATAATAATAATTATAATGACAATGATAATGATATTATTTCTATTGCCATAATTAGTATGAAAATTATTGGAATAGAGTTAACTATTGCTTTTATTGCAGTAATTATCACAATTATCATTATAATTATGATTTTATCATTATTATTGTCATTATCATTGTCATTATCATTGTCATTATCATTGTCATTATCATCATTATTGTCAATAATAAAGTAATTACGATGAAAATCATCATAATTACCTGAATTAATGTTAAAATCCTCATAATTACCATAAAATTATTAATTTAATTACCATCATTATCGTTAGTATTATTATTATCATGAAAATCCTTAGAGGATTGTTGATGATTGCATTAATTACGCAAATTATCATTACAATTATCATTTTATAAGAATTATCCTAATTAATGTCATATTTATCATGTTTATCGTCATTATTAATGGCATTATCATGAAAATCATCATTATTAGCCGAATTATTGCAGAAATCATCATAATCATCCCAAAAACTCGAAAAGGGTTTTTTTCGACCATATTCTCAGAAGGTTACATATCGCTAGATCTCGCCGTTTTTCTATAATGATAACAATATTGATAATTTTAGAAATAATAAAAAGAACAGCAATAATTACAATAACAATAATAGCGATACTAAGATTATTTCAACTATTATTATTATTTTTTAAAATCATTATTTTTTAAAATTATTATTATCGTTAGTATTATTGTTATTATCATGAAAATCATTAGAGAATTTTGTTGATGATTGCTATTATTGCATTAATTACGCAAATTATTATAATTATCATTTTATTATAATCATCCTAATTAATGTCATAATTATCCTAATTAACGTCATAATTATCAATATTATCGTCATTATTGATGGGATTATCACGAAAATCATCATAATTAGCCGAATTTTTGCAGAAATCATCATAATCATCCCATAAACTCGAAAAGGTTTTTTTTTCGAGCATATTCTTAAAAGGCTAGATTTCGCCGTTTCTTCGACTTTGGGGATTTTTATACTTTTAGCCTTTTTTTTATTATGGATGGACTTTATGATTATTATCATCATCGTTTTTATCATTAATAGCATTAACATCATCATCATCATTATAGTAATTATCGCCATAATTACCATCAATGTAATCAGTATAAGAGCTATTATCTTAATTATCAATGTCATTTTCCTCATTATAACTATTTCTATAATGATAATAACAAAAATGATAATTTTAGAAATAATAACAACAGTAACAATTTTAATAACAATAATAGCGATATTATGATTATTTATACTATTATTTTTTTTAAATTATCATTATCGTTAGTATTATTGTTATTATCATGAAAATCATTAGAGTATTGTTGATGATTGTTATTATTGCATTGATTACGCAAATTATCATTATAATTATCATTTAATTATAATTATTCTAATTAATGTTATAATAACCCTAATTAATGTTATAATAACCCTAATTAATGTCATAATTATCATTATTATCGTCATTATTAATGGGATTATCATGAAAATCGTCATAATTAGCCGAATTATTGCAGAAATCATCATAATCATCCCATAAACTCGACCATTTTCTCAAAAAGCTATATATCGCTAGATTTCGCCGTTTTTTTCGACTTTGGGGATTTCTATACTTTTAGCCTTTTTTCATTATTGATGGGCCTTATGATTATCATCATTATTATCCTTAATAGCATTAACATCATCATTATCATCATTATAGTAATTATCGCCATAATTAGTCTTAAAATAATCATTATAAGAGCTATTGTCTTAATTATTAATGTCATTTTCCTCATTATAACTATTTCTATAATTATAATAACAATAATGATAATTTTAGAAATAATAACAACAATAGTAATAATTAAAATTATAATAATGGCGATATTATGATTATTTCTACTATTATTATTATTTTTAATTATTATTATTATCGTTAGTATTATTGATATCATCATGAGTATTGTTGATGATTGCATTGATTACGCAAATTATAATTATAATTATCATTTTATTATAATTATTCTAATTAATGTCATAATTATCATTATTATCGTCAGGTGCTGGCAGGGGTGGTAATGGTGCTGGTGGTTGAGGTGGTGGTGGCAGTGGTAGTAATGGTGCTGGTGGTGATGGTGGTAATGGTGGTGGAAGTGGTTGTGGTGGTGGTGGTGATGACGCTGGTGGTGGTGTTGGTGCTGGTGATTGATGTAATGGTGGTGTTGGAGGTGGTGATGGTCGTGGTGATTTTGGTGGAGGCGGTGTTGGTGATGATGGTGGTAATAATGCTTTTGGTGGTGCTGGTGGTGGCAGCGGTGGTAATGGTGCTGGTGGTTAAGGTGGTGGTGGTAGTGTGGTAATGGTGGTGGTGGTGCTGGTGGTGGCAGTGGTGGTAATGGTGCTGCTGGTGGAGGTGGTAGTGCTAGTGCTGGTGGAGGTGGTGGAAGTGGTTGTGATGGTGGTGCAGGTGGTGGTGATGGAGGTGGTTGTGATGGTGATAGTGCTCGTGGTTGAGGTGGTGGTGACGGTGCTGGTGGTAGAGGTGGTGGTGGTGGTCATGGTGCTGGTGGTGGCAGAGGTGATAATGGTGCTGGTGGTAGAGGTGGTGGTGATAGTGGTGGTAATGGTGCTGGTGGTGATGATGATGGCGGTGGCAGTGGTGGTAATGGTGCTGGTGTTGGAGGTAATGGTGCTGGTGGTGGTGGTGGAGGTGGTTATGGTGGTGGAGATACCGGTGTAGGTGGTGGTGGTAATAGCGCTGGTGGTGGAAGTGGTGGTGATGGTGCTGGTGATGATAACTGTGGTTGTGGTGGTGGAGATGCCGGTGCTGGTGGTGATGGTGCTAGTGGTGGAGGTGGTGGTGATAGAGCTGGTGGTGGAGGTGGTGGTGACGATGCTGGTGTTGGCAGTATTTTAATGGTGGTGAAGGTGGTGGAGGTGGTGGTGCTGGTTGTGGTGGTGATGGTGCGTGTGGTGGAGGTGGTCGTGGTGGTGCTGATGGAGGGGGTGATGGTGGTGGTGGGGATGGTGGTGGAAGTGGGGGCGCTGGTGGTGGCAGTGGTGCTGGTGGAGGTGGTGGTGGGGGTGGTGGTGGTGACGGTGCTGGTGGTGGAGGTGGTGGTGATGGTGTTGGAGGAGGTGGTGCTAGTTGTGGTGGCGGTAATGGTGCTGGTGGTGGAGGTGGGGGTGCTGGTGCTGGTGGTGGCAGTGGTGAAAATGGTGTTGTGGGCGGAGGTAGTGGTGCTGGTGCTGGTGGTGGAAGTGGTTGTGTTGGAGGTGGTGGTGCTGGTGCTGGTCGTGGAAGTGGTGGTAATGGTGGTGCTGGTGCTGGTCGTGGAAGTGGTTGTGTTGCAGGTGGTGGTGCTGGTCGTGGCAGTGGTGGTAATGGTGGTGGTGGTGGTTGAAGTGGTTGTGATGGTGGTGAAGGTGGTGGTGTAAGTGGTGGTGGTGGTAATGGCTATAATGATAATAATCATATAAATAATGACAGTAATGTTAATAATGATAATGATCATTATTCAGTCAATTTATAATGAAATAAAGGCCAGAAGTAATAAAATCCCAAAAGTCGAAAAAATCTAGCGTATTAATGCCTTTTGAGAGAAATGTCGGAAAACCCCATTTTTCGCTCTTAAATGGTAATTATGAGGATTTTTACATCAATTCAGGTAATTATGATGATTTTCATGATAATTCCTTCATTATTGACAATAATGAAAAGTATGAAGATAATGACAATGATAAAGACAATAATAATGATAAAATCATAATTATAACGATAATTTTTATCATTACTGCAATAATAGCAATAATTAACTCTATTCCAATAATTTTCATACTAATAATGGATATAGAAATAACATCATTATAATTGTCATTATAATTATTATCATTTTCATTATTTCTAAAACTATCATTACTGCTATTATCATATAAATCGTTATAATGATGAAAATAGCAATAATAATAAGCATAATAATTATTATAACTGCAATAATGATGATAATCATGATAATCATGATGATAATGACTATAATGATAATAATAAAAGAATAATGAAAGTAATAATAATGATGATAATTATT
>NC_091557.1:19635171-19637671 GCF_042767895.1 Penaeus vannamei | reverse complement strand
TTATCATTATAATTATGATTTTATTATTATTGTCTTTATCATTGTCATTATCTTCATACTTTTCATTATTGTCAATAATAAAGGAATTATCATGAAAATCACCATAATTACCTGAATTAATGTAAAAATCCTCATAATTACCATTTAAGAGCGAAAAATGGGGTTTTCCGACGTTTCTCTCTAAAGGCATTAATACGCTAGATTTTTTCGTTTTTTCGACTTTTGGGATTTTATTACTTCTGGCCTTTATTTCATTATAAATTGACTGAATAATGATCATTATCATTATTAACATTACTGTCATTATTTATATGATTATTATCATTATAGCCATTATCACCACCACCACTTACACCACCACCTCCACCACCATCACAACCACTTCAACCACCACCACCACCACCTCCAACACCACCACTTCCACCAGCAGCACCACCATTACCACCACTTCCACGACCAGCACCAGCACCACCACCTCCACCACCATCACAACCACTTCAACCACCATCACCACCACCACCAACACCACCACTTCCACCACCAGCACCACCATTACCACCACTTCCACGACCAGCACCAGCACCACCACCTCAAACACAACCACTTCCACCATCAGCACCAGCACCAGCACCACTACCTCCGCCACCAGCACCATTTCCACCACTGCCATCACCAGGACCATTTCCACCACTGCCATCACCAGCACCAGCACCACCACCTTCACCACCAGCACGATTACCGCCACCACAACTAGCACCACCTCCTCCAACACCATCACCACCACCTCCACCACCAGCACCGTCACCACCAGCACCGTCACCACCACCACCACCACCAGCACCATTACCACCACCACCTCCACCAGCACCACTGCCACCACCAGCGCCACCACTTCCACCACCATCAACACCACCATCACCACCACCACCATCACCACCTCCAACAACAGCACCACCACGACCACCTCCACCAAACGCACCATCACCACCACAACCAGCACCACCACCACCATCACCACCTTCACCACCATTAAAATACTGCCAACACCAGCATCGTCACCACCACCTCCACCACCAGCACCATCAAAATCACTTCCACCACCAGCGCTATCACCACCACCTACACCGGTATCTCCACCACCATAATCACCTCCACCAGCACCACTACCTCCACCACCAGCACCATTACCACCACCTCTACCACCAGCACCATTATTACCTCTGCCACCACCACCACCATTACCACCACCACCACCTCTACCACAAGCACCGTCACCACCACCTGCACCACCATCACAACCACTTCCATCACCATCACATCACCATCACCACCACCACCACCACCACCACAAGCACCATTACCACAACTGCCACCGCCAGCACCACCAAAAGCATTATTACCACCATCATCACCAACACCGCCTCCATCAAAATCACCACGACCATCACCACCTCAAACACCACCACCATCATCACCATTACATCAATCACCAGCACCAACACCACCCCCAGCGTCATCACCACCACCAGCGTCATCACCACCACCACCACAACCACTTCCACCACCATTACCACCAGCACCATTACTACCGCTGCCACCACCACAACCACCAGCACCATTACCACCACTGCCACCACCTGACGATAATGATAATTCCGACATTAATTAGGATAATTATAATAAAATGATGATTATAATTATAATTTGCGTAATCAATGCAATCATCAACAATACTCATGATAATAACAATAATACTAACGATAATGATAATAATTAAAGATAATAATAATAGTAGAAATTATCATAATATCGCCATTATTATTATTATAATTATTACTATTGTTACTATTTGTAAAATTATCATTATTGTTATTATAATTAGAGAAATAGTTATAATGAGGAAAATGACATTAATAATTAAGATAATATCTCTTATAATGATTATTTTAAGGTTAATTATGGCGATAATTACTATAATGATGATAATGATGATGTTAATGCTATTAATGCTATCATAAGGCCCATCAATAATGAAAAAAGGCTAAAAGTATAGAAATCCCCAAAGTCGAAATAACGGCGAAATCTAGCGATATATAGCTTTTTGAGAATATGGTCGAGTTTATGGGATGATTATGATGATTTCTGCAAAAATTCGGCTAATTATGATGATTTTCATGATAATCCCATTAATAATGACGATGATAATGAAGATTATGACATTAATTAGGATTATTATAACAGTAATTAGGATAATTATAATAAAATGATAATTATAATGATAATTTGCGTAATCAATGCAATAATAGCAATCATCAACAATACTCTAATGATTTTCATGATAATAACAATAATACGATAATGATAATTTCAAATTAATAACAGTAGAAATAATCATAATATCGCTATTATTGTTATTAAAATTATTACTGTTGTTATTATTTCTAAAATTATCATTTTTGTTATTATCATTATAGAAATAGTTATAATGAGGAAAATGACA
>NC_091557.1:19625171-19630171 GCF_042767895.1 Penaeus vannamei | reverse complement strand
CGATATTATGATTATTTCTATTATTATCATTTTTAATTATTATCATTATCGTTAGTATTGTTATCACGAAAATCATTAGAGTATTGTTAATGATTGTTATTATTGCATTAATTACGCAAATTATTATTATATCTATCATTTCATTATGATTATCCAAATTAATGTTATAATTATCCTAATTAATGTCAATTATCATTATCGTCATTATTAATGGGATTATCATGAAAATCATCATAATTAGCCGAATTATTGCAGAAATCATCATAATTATCCCATAAATCCGAAAAGGGGGGTTTTCGACCATATTTTGAAAAGGCTATATATCGCTAGAAATCGCCGTATTTTTCTAATTTGGGGATTTTTTTTTATACTTTTAGCCTTTTTTTCCTTATGAATGGGCTTGATGATTATTATCATCATTATTATAATTAATTGTATTAACATCATTATCATCATTAAAGTAATTATCGCCACAATTACCCTTAATTTAATCCTTATAAGAGCTATTATCTTAATTATTAATGTCATTTTCCTCATTATAACTATTTTTATAATGATAATAACAATAATGATAATTTTCGAAATAAAAACAACAGTAATAATTATAATAACAATAATAACGATATTATCATTATTTCAACTATTATCATTTTTAATTATTATCATTATCGTTGTATTGTAATTATCATGAAAATCATTAGAGTATTGTTGATGATTGCTCTTAATGCATTAATTACGCAAATCATCATTATAATTATCATTTTATTATAATTATTCTAATTAATGTCATAATTATCCTAATTGTCATAATTGCCCTAATTAATGTCATAATTATCCAAATTTATGTCATAATTATCATTATTATCGTCATATATTAATGGGGTTATCATGAAAATCATCATGATTAGCCGAATTATTGCAGACATCATTATAATCGTCCAATAAACTCGAAAAGTTTTTTGTTTTTTTTTTACCATATCGCTAGATTTCGCAGTTTTTTTTTCGATTTTGGGCATCTTTATACTTTTAGCCTTTTTTCATTATGGATTTTTATACTTTTAGCCTTTTTTTCATTATGGATTTTTATACTTTTAGCCTTTTTTTCATTGTGGATGAGTTTTATGATTATTATCATTATTATCATTAATAGCATTAACATCATTATCATCATTATAGTAATTATCGCCATAATTACCCTTAATATGATTATTATAAGAGCTATTATCTTAATTATTAATGTCAATTTCCTCATTATAACTATTTCTATAATGATAGCAATAATGATAATTTTAGAAATAATAACAGTAATAATTATAATAACAATCCTAATTCTATTTCTACTATTATTATCATTCTTAATTATTATTATTATCGTTAGTATTTTTTTTATTATCATGAAAATCATTAGAGTATTGTTGATGATTCCAATTATTGCATTAATTTCGCAAATTATCATTATAATTATCATTTTATTAGAACTATCCTAAATAATGTCATAATTATCCTAATTGATGTCATAATTATCATTATCATCATTATTAATGGGATTATCATGAAAATCATCATAATTAGCCTAATTATTGCAGAAATCATCATAATCATCCCATAAACTCAAAAAGCGGGGATTTTCGACCATATTCTCAAAAGGCAATTATCGCTAGATTTCGCCATTTTTTTCCGATTTTGTTTTTTTTTTATACTTTTAGCCTTTTTTCATTATAGATTGGCTTTATGATTATCATTATCATTAATAGCATTATCATCATTATCATCATTATAGTAATTATCGCCATAATTACCCTTAAAATAATCACTATAAGAGCTGTTATCCTGTTCACTAATGTCATTTTCCTCATTATAACTATTTCTATAATGATAACAATAATGGGATTATCATGAAAATCATCATAATTAGCCGAACTATTGCAATAATCATCATAATCATCCCATAAACTCGATAAGGGGGTTTTTCGACCATATTCTGAAAAGGCCATATATCGCTAGATTTCGCCGTTTTTTCGACTGGGGATTTATATACTTTTAGCCTTTTTTCATTATGGATTATTATCATTATTATCATTAATAGCATAACATCATTATCATCATTATAGTAATTATCGCCATAATTACCCTTATTGTAATCATTATAAGAGCTACTATCTTAATTATTAATGGCATTTTCCTCATTACAATTATTTCTATAATGACTATTTTTATGATTTCTATTATTTCTATTATGATTATTTTTACTATTATTATTTTTTTAATTATTATCATTATCGTTAGTATTATTATCATGAAAATCATTACAGTATTATTGAGGATTGCTATTATTGCATTAATTACGCAAATTATCATTTCAATTATCATTTTATAATTATCCTAATTGACATCATAATTATCATTATTATCGTCATTAATAATGGGATTATCATGAAAATCATCATAATTATTATAATGTTTTCGACTCATCTCTCAATAAGCTGTATTTCGCTAGATTTCGCCGTTATTTCGACTTTTGGGATTTTTTACTCTTAGCCTTTTTCTCATTATAGATGGGCTTTATGATTATAATTATCATTATAGTCATTATTATCATTATTATCCTTATTGTCATTATCGCCATAATTACCCTTAATATAATCATTATAATGATTATTATCTTCATTACTAATGTCATTTTCGTCATTATGATGATTGATAAAGACAATATAAAATAATTTTAGAAATAATAAGATTAATGGTTATAATAACAATTATTATCATATAAAATCGAAAAAGGGGGGTTTTCGACTCATCTCTGAATAGGCTATATTTCGCTAGATTTCGCCGTTCTTTCGACTTTTAGGATTTTTTTTACTTTTAGCCTTTTTCTCATTATAGATGGGCTTTATGATTATAATTATCATTATTGTCATTATCATCAATATTATCATTATTGTCATTATCGCCATAATTACCCTTAATGTAATCATTATGATAATTATCATCGTCATTATTAATGTCATTTTCGTCATTATAATGATCTATATAATGATAATGACAATAAAGATAATTTTAGAAATAACAATAATAATGATTATAATAACAATAATAGCGATATTATAATTTTTCTATTATTATTTGTATTATCATATTCGTTATTATTATTGTTATGAGAGTCATTAGAATGTTGTTGGTTATTGCTATTATTACAATTATTACGCCAATTATCATTATAATTATCCTTTTATGATTAATATCATAACTATTGTCATAATTATCGTCATTATTGTCATTATTATCATTATTGTCATTATTATCGTCATTAATGTCATTATTATCGTCATTATTGTCATTATTATCGTCATTATTGTCATTTTTTATGGGGTTATCATCATAATTAGCAGAATTATTGCTGAAATCATCATAATCATCATATAAAATCGAAAAAGGGGGATTTTCGATTTTCAGAATAGGCTATACTTCGCTAGATTTCGCCGGTTTTTTCGACTTTTGGATTATTTTACTTTTAGCCTTTTTCTCATTTTAGATGTGCTCTATGATTATAATTATCATCATTATTGTCATTATCATCAATATTATCATTATTGTCATTATCGCCATAATTACCCTCAATATAATCATTAAAATAATTATTATCGTCATTATTAATGTCATTTTCGTCATTATAATGATCTATATAATGATAATGACGATAAAGATAATTCTAGAAATAATAACAACAATAATAATGATTATAATAACAATAATAGCGATATTATAATTTTTTCTATTGTTATTTCTATTATCATATTCGTTATTATTATTATTATTATTAGAGTCATTAGAATTTTGTTGGTTATTGCTATTATTGCAATTATTATGCCAATTATCATTATAATTATCCTTTTATGATTAATATCATAATTATTGTCATAATTATCTTTATTGTCGTCATTATTGTCATTATTATCGTCATTATTGTCATTATTGATAATTAGCAGAAATATTGCTGAAATCATCATAATGATCTTACAAAATCGAAAAAGGGGGGTTTTCGACTCATATCTCAATAGGCTATATTTCGCTAGATTTAACCGTTTTTTCGACTTTTGGATTCTTTTACTTTTAGCCTTTTCCTCATTGTATATGTGCTTTATGATTATAACTATCATCATTATTGTCATTACCGCCATAATTACCCTTAACATAATTATTATAATGATTATATCTTCATTATTACTATAATTTTCGTTAGCATAATCATCTATATAATGATAATGACAATAAAGTTTATTATAGAAATAATAACAATAATAATGATTATAATAACAATAATAGTGATATTATAATTATTTAAAATTGTTATTTCTATTATCATATTCGTTATTAATATATATAAACATATATATATATATATATATATATATATATATATATATATATATATATATATATATATATATATATATATATATATATATATATATATATATATATATATATATATATATATATATATATATATATATATATATATATATATATATATATATATATATATATATATATATACATATATAGTTATATATAAGTATATATATATACATACATAAATATATATATTTATATGTATATATATATATATATATATATATATATATATATATATATATATATATATATATATATATATACATATAATTAAATATATACATATATATATGTATATATATACATATATGTATATATACATATATATATATATATATATATATATGTATGTATATATATATATATATATATATATATATATATATATATATATATATATATATATATATATATATATATATATATATTACATATGCATATATATAGATAGATAAATAAATGAATATATATATATATATATATATATATATATATATATATATATATATATATATATATATATTCATATATATATATATATATTTATTTATTTATTCATATACATATATATGTAAATATATACA
>NC_091557.1:19495495-19497995 GCF_042767895.1 Penaeus vannamei | reverse complement strand
GCATGGACGCCGGCGGGGCACTGCGGGCACGGGAGATGAAGTCCTGTGAATGGCGAAGGTGAGCAGGAGAGCAGGAGACGACTTTGAATCTCTGGTAAAGGTTCGCCTCCGGGAAACAGGCTGCAAGCTCTCTCAGACGACGGTGGAAAGTGGCAGCAATGCGTTCCCGAGGGTCACTGGTCAGGGGGGCATAGGTGGAGGCGTCACCTAACAGGTCCTGGGCCTTCTGCAGGTAGGAAGCTCGGTCGAGGACCACCACCGAGTTGCCTTTATCAGAAGGCAAAATGGTGACATCCTCCCTGCGCAGGCTGTGAAGGGCTTCACGGTAACGCCTGGGGATGGGAGGGTTGGGTTGAAGGAGGGAAGGGAAGGAAGGAAGGCCCCACGAAGGAGGGAGACATCAGGCAAGGAGTTCCTATGAGCGGAAATGAACCGAAGCCAAGGAGTTGTTGTTGGTGAGGGGTCAAGGACAGGGAGGAAAGGTTGGTAACCGCGTCAGTGAGGGAGAAGCGGGACCAGGGACTACGGGAGGTGAGGTTAGAGAGTTTCTGGGAGAGGGAGCGGACATGGGTAGTGGAGAGGAACCGGGAAGAATCGTGGACCACGTCAGCTAAGAGCTGGAAGACATGGCCGGGGAGTCGTTCCTTCAGGAGGTTAGAACGAACCCGCGAGCGATAGTAGGAATGCTCGACATCCCTCTTACCAGCGCGGATCCGTTCTCTCTCTCTCTCTCTCTCTCTCTCTCTCTCTCTCTCTCTCTCTCTCTCTCTCTCTCTCTCTCTCTATATATATATATATATATATATATATATATATATGTATATATATGTATGTATGTATATGAATAGAAAAACACACTACCGTGTTGATACTATCGTAGAAAATGCTCGTCCCCTTCTAGAACGGATCCGCGCTGGTAAGAGGGATGTCGAGCATTCCTACTATCGCTCGTGGGTTCGTTCTGACCTCCTGAAGGAACGACTCCGGCCATGTCTTCCAGCTCTTAGCTGACGTGGCCCACGATTCTTCCCGGTCCCTCTCCACTACCCATGTCCACTACCCATATATATATATATATATATATATATATATATATATATATATATATATATATATATATGTGTGTGTGTGTGTGTGTGTGTGTGTGTGTGTGTGTGTGTGTGTGTGTGTGTGTGTATCCACACATATAATCTCTCTCTCTCTCTCTCTCTCTCTCTCTCTCTCTCTCTCTCTCTCTCTCTCTCTCTCTCTCTCTCTCTCTATATATATATATATATATATATATATATATATATATATGTATGTATGTATGTATGTATTTATATATATGTACATTTTCATGTGTGTGTTTGTGTGGAGTGTGTGTGTGTGTGTTCGCATGTGTTGTGTGTGTGTGTGTGTGCGTGTGTGCTTGTGTGTGTGTCTGTGTGTGTGTGTATGTGTGTGTGTGTGCTTGTGTGTGTGTGTGTGCTTGTGCGCGTGTGTGTGTGCTTGTGTGTGTGTGTGTGCTTGTGTATGTGTGTGTGTTTGTGTTTAGATGGATAGATAGACATGTATAGATATATCTATGCATATAGATATATCTATACATATAGACATATGCATGCGTATTATATATATACACCTCATTTGCTGTGTGCTCTGCCACTCCTAACGAGTCCTCACAAAACAGCTACATGTGCGATATCCGTCATACAAAATTATTGTAAGTGGTGATTTTAATTTGACAGAAACCTCTGACCTGGCAAACGAGCTCTATCTGCCACAATTGGTGAACTTATGAGCAAAGGATCCTGGATTTGATCCTGACATTCAAATGATTGGTACCAGCTCCCTGTACTATATTCTCCTTCCGGCTGCAGACTGCATTAGACATGTATACGTGTTATGGTTACCTTCGCCCACTGTCTCTCAGCCAAAGCAGACCAAAATTAGGAAAAACAGGCTACTCACACAGTCCTCTATCATACAGTTTTAGCAGTTTATTACCTAGCACCCGTGTATAGACGTTTTCACTACTGTTGATGTGGAAGACAAGTGGCACTACGAACTAACCACAACAAACTACAACAACTGCACCCAGCCAATAGTACGGGGAAGTACAGGTTTGTAGATCGCCTTGATTTGTTAGCCGATGACCCCCCCCCCCCCGGGACAACACCTGCCATTCCGCCTACCTGTCAGCCAGTTTCAGGTGCTTCAGAAGTTGGAAAAAATCCGCGTTAAGAGAGCTACCACCTTTAACCTGCCCATACGCCTCATCAAGGAATTCGCAATATAACTTGCAATACCCCTTACCTCCATAGTCATCACTGTACTACTACACTCTAAGTGCCCATCGCAATAGAAGATCGCTTATGCCAATGTCATTGCTAAAACTCCAAGCTTCACCTCATTCAGCGAATTATGACCCATAGACATTATTGTATTACCTAAGCTGCTGTGTTAAAGCTTTGTCTTCGACTTGGCCTAGCTAGTCCTCGCACCCAGCGTTGACACA
>NC_091557.1:19406408-19409995 GCF_042767895.1 Penaeus vannamei | reverse complement strand
CACTGATATCCTATGCGTAGCCTAATGTAATCTGCTGTCCCTACAATACTTTCATAATGCCAAATGGTACCATGTCCATTTTCTTCAGTTTTCAGTGGTTTATACTTGGCCCTTATAATCTCTAGGACAGTTGAAAACACGTTTTTTCATGTGTTTAAGAGATAATGAATGGTACTGCATAGTATGGTTCTTCGTAGGAAAGTGCTTGTTTTGCTAACCGATCCAACTTGTCACAGCTTGGTATTTCTATATGAAAGGGTATCCAGTATGAAACTTGTATACCCTGTTCCGATAGGCTAGAAATTTGGTGTAGGTTATTCCTAGTTACCATGTTTCCTGGACTAAATGCAGAAAGTTTATAGAGTGCACCCTGACAGATAGCACGATGTCGCTGCCGTCCATTATCCTTTTTAATGGCATGATATATGGCTGCTGACTCGGCATCAGTTGTGCTTGTCCAGTTGGAAATTTCCACACTTTCTTTAGGAGCAATGTCAGGAATTAATACACTAATCGCCGCTACTCTTTGGGGATCAGTAGAAGCATCACAGTAGATTGCAAGTGAGGGTGGGTACCATGAGGTGGATGGAGAATTCCAGTTATATATTTCAGGTAATAGCCTTTTAACATAATGGCCTTGTTATTGAAATCATGGATTTAGGACCTGTTGCTTCCGGGATGTAGAAAGCATCAGTGTTCTACACATTGAAGCCAATCATAATTTAGGGAGTTTTTGCCCTTCATTTAAAGTTGGACTTACGAAATTGGAGTATCCAGGGCATCGAACATGCCTAATAATATTATAAGAGAGAGAAGGGGAAGAGAGAGGGAAATAGAGGAAAAGAGATGATGAGAGAGAGAAGGGGGGAGGGAAAGGTAAATACAGAGAGAGGGTGGGTGGAGGGAAGGGAGGAGGAAATGGAGAGAGAGAGAGAGAGAGAGAGAGAGAGAGGGTGGGGGGAAGGGAAGGGGAAATAGAGAGAGGGTGGGGGGAAGGGAGGGGGGAACAGAGAGAGAGACGAGAGAGAGAGGGGGGGGAAGACAAGAGAGAGTCTACTTCTTGTCCCCTCACTTGGTGTATGGTGTAGGTAGAGAGATGACCTCCAGGGGCATCTGACCAATCTCAGAGAGAGAGTGAGAGGGCAAAAGAGAGAGGGGGGGGGGGGCAATAGAGAGAGATAGAGAGAGAGGGGGGGCAATAGAGAGAGAGAGAGAGAGAGAGGGAAGGAGGGAGGAAGTGAGAGAGAGAAAGGGGGAGGACAATTAGAGAGAGGGAGGAGAGAAGGGGGGCAAAGAGAGAGAAGGGGAGACGAAATAGAGAGTTTCTGGGCAAGTCTTGAGCGGTCACTAGTACTTTTAAGTTATTGTTGATACTTAAGCGTACTATGTGAAATGAAGTGTTCGATAGTTTTTCCCTAACTCACCCTATGCCTAGCAGTGCATTCAGAAACCAATCAGCGTCGGCATCCAATCTCAAAACGCGTCGAACTTTCACTTCTACCAAAAACGACTTTAATTTCTTTATGATGTTAGTGGTACACTTTGTATTTGAATTCATCCTTTCTGACATGCCTTATGTATCAAATTCTGATTTCAAACCGAGAATAAACACTGAACGAAAGTTAACCCTTAAGGTTAGGTAATGTTAAGCCGGATTTTCCTTCATCGTCTTCTCTCGGGCCTCGCACAGATGCTGGTCCTATGTGGGCAAGACGGGCGGACAACAGGTACTCTCCCTGCAGCGGCCCGACAGCCGCTCAAAACGATGCCTCGGTTCTGTCGGGAAGCCTATCCATGAGTTGCTGCACGCCCTCGGCATCTTCCACGAACAGACCCGAGCCGACAGAGACGACCACGTTAAAATCATCAGTGAAAATATTATTGCAAGTGAGGCTTTGTACCAAAAGTATTAAGATTATTACTTGACTATATACGAGATTTTCTCCCCACTCCATTCTCTCTATCTATTAACCTCTCTCCTCTATCTCCACTCTCTCTTTCCTTCTTCATGTGTGTGTGTTGTAACAGGAACAACGAAGGGAAGAGCAAGAAGACATACGAATATGCCGAAGGCCTTTTCGTTATTGCTTCGTCGGGGCATATGTGACAAGAGGTACCTATACCAAGGAAGGTTCTCGACCATACCCTTCTGAGACGTATCATAGACCACCTACTAAGGAACCAGAGGCTGGTGCAATCTGACGATCCTGCCCACCAAGTTGTTTCTGTATGAGACAACCCCGGGTGGAGGCCTGTGGGACGACCTAGGAAATCGTGGCTTGAGCAGATCGATCAAACCTGTCGTGAGGAGCTCGAGATGGGCCAAGTCCCTGCCTGGCAGCTTGCCATGAAAGGTGGATGTGGTGACTGCGCCCCCGTCGGCGTTAGCTCCCTGATGATGATAATGATATATATATATATATATATATATATATATATATATATATACATTTACAGTATATATACATATATATATACACAAACACATATATGTTTACATCTTATTTCTATATATATATGTATATATACACATTTCTCTCTATATAAACCTTTATATATACATACATATATATATATATATATATATATATATATATATATGTATATATACGTTTGCAGATTTTTTTTAAACACAACACACAAACACATCATGGTTCCTGCCAAATCACAACCCATCATGACATTGTCTGACTTGACAGATGTGATTTGAAACAAGTTGATGCCATACTGAGCAACTTTGTCAAAGCCTTCGACAAAGTCCCTCACAGAAGACTGACTTAAATTGCGGTATTTCCGGATCACAGGTCCACCTCTTCATTGGATCACTGCTTTTATGACGAGTAGTAACCAATGTGTCCAGGTGGACAGCGCATATTCTGACTTTGTCCTTATCATTTCTGGCGTCCCGCAAGGCACCGTTCTTGATCCCCTCCTTTTCGTACAATAACGACCTTCATCTTTCGACACAATTCTTCCGATAAATGACAGTCATTTATTAGGACTAATTAACAATGCAGACTCCTCCAACACGACATAGACGTCTTGGTGCCGAATTCACTAACATACGATCATTACGCATTTACCAGCGGTTATTTACTACTGTGTATACCGATGATGGCAAAGTGGGATCCGCGAAGAAATGGTAACCTGCATTGACTGTTAGAATCGTAAATCGACTTATTCTGATGGTAGCCAACACAGGGTTCTAGTAAAGGAATTCCACCAATCAACGAACACCATACATAGCCTTTTAGGTTCCTGAGGCTAATCAGGTAACATGTCAGCAGAACTAGACACAGCGAAATTTTAAAAATCATTGTCACAACTGAAACACAATTTAATCATATGCAGAAAAAAATATTTAATTATAGTCATCATATGTAGTGTTAACATACTTATAAAATTAGTAACCAATATTAACACTGTTATATCATTGTTTACTGCAAACCAAAGAAACAATCCAAACAGCTTTTATTTATTTATATATATCTCAGCATTGTTAAACAAAGGACCGATCCAAACACATTTTTTTATTCATCGCCATCTATCTTCAAATAAAGGAAATATTTCAAGCTCATTCTTGCCCC
>NC_091557.1:19386408-19396408 GCF_042767895.1 Penaeus vannamei | reverse complement strand
GCGTATTACACCCTTTTGAGAGAAACGTCGAAAAAAACTTTTTCGCTTTTAAATGATAATTATGATGATTATAACATTAACTCAGGTAATTGTGATGATTTTCATGATAATTCCTTTAATATTAACAATAATAATGATAGTTATAATGATAATGACAATAATTATGATAATAATAATAAAATTATCATCATAATGATAATTTTGATAATTATTGCAATAATAGCAACTCTTTTCTAATAATTTTCATACTAATAATGACAATAGAAATAGTAATATCATTATTATTGTTATTATAGTGAGTATTATTGTCATTCTTACTTCTAAAATTATCATTATTGTTATTATCATTATAAAAAGTTATAATGATGAAAATGACAGTAATAATTAGCATAATAATCATAATAACTGCAATAATAATAATGATAATAATGATAATCATAACGATAATAACTATGATGATAGTCATGACGATAATGACAATAATGATGATAATGATGATAATGATTATTATCCAGTCCAAATCTAGCTTATTACAAGATTTTGAGAGAAACGTAAAAAAACCTTTTTCGCTTCTCAATGATAATTATGATGATTTTAACATTAATTCAGGTAATTATGATGATTTTCATGATAATTCCTCTATTGTTAACAATAATGATGATAATTATGATGATAATGACAATAATAATGATAATAATAATAAAATGATGATAATAATGATGATTTTGATAATTACTGCAATAATGAACTCTATTCTAATAATATCCCTACTAATAATGACAATATAAATTATAATATCATTATTATTGTTATTATAATGAGTATTATTGTCATTATTATTTGTAAAATTATTATTATTATTACCATTATGAAAATAGTTATAGTGATGAAAATAACAGTAATAATTAGCATAATAATCATTATAACTGCAATAATGATAATGATAATAATGACGATAATGCCTATGATGATAATCATAAGAACAATGACAATAATGATGACAATTATGATAATAATAATTATAGACTCCATTTATAATGAAATAAAGGCTAAAACTAAAAAAATCCCAACAGTCGAAAATACGTCAAAATCTAGCGCATTACAGCCTTTTGAGAGAAACGTCGAAAAAACCCTTTTTCGCTTTTGAATGATAATTAGGATGATTTTAAAATTAATTCAGGTAATTGTTATGATTTTTATGATAATTCCTTTATTACTGAAGAATAATGATGATAATTATGATGATAATGACAATAATAATGATAATAATAATAAAATGATAATCATAATGATAATCTTGATTACTGCAATAATAGCAATAATTAACTCTATTCTAATCATTTTCATACTAATAATACAATAGAAATAATAATAATATTATTATTGTTATTATAATGAGCATTATTGTCATTATTATTTCTAAAATTATCATTGTTTATTATCATTATAAAAATGGTTATAATGATGAAAATGACAAATAAATAGCATAATAATCAATATAACTGCAATAATGATAATGATAATAATGATGATCATGACGATTATGACTATAATGATGATAATCATAAGAATAATGAAAATAATTATGATAATGATGATAATGATAATTATTGAGTCCATTTATAATGAAATAATGGCTAAAACTAATAACATCCCAGAAGTCGAAAAAACGGCAAAATCTAGTGTATTAAGAGAGACGTCGAAAAAAACCTTGTGATGATTTTCATGATAATTCCTTTATTATTAGCAATAATGATGATGATTATGATGATAATAACAATAATAATGATAATAATATAATGATAATCATAATGATGATTTTCATAATTGCTGCAATAATAGCAATAATGAACTCTATTCTAATATTTTTCATACTAATAATGACAATAGAAATAATGATATCATTATTATTATTATAATGAGTATTATTGTCATTATTGTTTCTAAAATTATCATTATTGTTATGATTATAAAAGTAGTTATAATGATGAAAATGACTAATCATTACCATAATAATCATTATAACTGCTATAATGTTAATGATAACTACGACGATAATGACTATAATGATGATAATCATACGAATAATGACGATAATGATGATAATGATAATGATAATTATAGTCCATTTATAGTGAAATAAAGGCTAAAACTAATAAAATCCCAAAAGTCGAAAAACGGCAAAATCTAGCGTATTACAGCCTTGTGAGAGAAATGTCGAAAAAAAACTATCTCGCTTTTAAATGATAATTATGATGATTTTAACATTAATTCAGGTAATTGTGACGTTTTTCATGATAATTCTTTTATTATTAACAATAATGATGATAATGACAATAATAATGATAATAATAGTAAAATGATAAACATAATGATAATTTTGATAATTACTGTTATAATAGCAATTATTAACTCTATTCTAATATTTTTCATACTAATATTGACAATAGAAATAATATCGTTATTATTGTTATTATAATGAGTATTATTGTCATTATTATTTCTAAAATTATCATTATTCTTATCATTATAAAAATAGTTATAACGATGAAAATGACAGCAATAATTAGTATAATAATCCTTATAACTGCAATAATGATAATGATAATAATGATAATCATGACGATAATGACTACAATGATGATAATCATAAGAATAATGAAAATAAGGATAATGATAATAACAATTATAGTCAATTTATAATGAAGTAAATGTTAAAACTAATAAAAAAAAGTCGAAAAACGGTAAACTCTAGCCTTTCTAAAATTATCATTATTGTTATTATCATTATGAAAATAGTTGAAATGAGGAAAATGACAGTAATAACTAGCATAATAATCATTTTAACTGCAATAATTATAATAATAATGATAATCATGACAATAATCACTATCATGATGATATTCATAAGAATAACGACAATAATGATGAGTCCATTTATAATGAAATGAAGGCTAAAACTAATTAAATCCCCCCCCCAAAAAAAAAATAACGGCATAACCTAGCGTATTACAGCCTTTCTAAAATTATCATTATTGTTATTATCATTATAAAAATAGTTATAATGATGAAAACGACAGTAATAATTAGCATAGTAATCATTATAACTGCAATAATGATGATAATAATGATAAATATGACGATAATGACTACAATGATGATAATCATAAGAATAATGACAATAATGATAATAAAAATTATAGAGTCCATTTTTAATGAAATATAGGCTAAAGCTAATAAAATCCTAAAAATCGAAAAAACGGGAAAATCTAGTGCATTACAGCCTTTTGAGAGAAACGTCGAAAAAAACCCTTGTTCGCTTTTAAATGATAATTATGATGTTTTAACATTAATTCAGGTAATTGTGATGTTTTTCGTGATAATTCATTTATTATTAACAATAATGATGATAATTATGATGATAATGACAATAATAATGATAATAAAATGATAATTATAATGATAATTTTGATAATTACTGCAACAGTAGCAACAATCAACTCTATTCTAATAATCTTCATACTAATAATGACAAAAGAAATAATAATAATATCATTATTATTGTTATAATGAGTATTATTGTCATTATTATTTCTAAAATTATCATTATTTTCATTATAAAAAAGTTATAATAATGAAAATAACAGTAATAATTAGCATAATAATCATTATAACTGCAATAATGATAATGATAATAATGATAATCATGACGATAATGACTATAATGATGATAATTATAAGAATAATGACAATAATGATATAATGATGATAATAATAAGTATAGAGTCCATTTATAATGAAATAAAGGCTAAAACTAATAAAGTCCCAAAAGTCGAAAAACGGCAAATTCTTGCGTATTACAGCCTTTTGAGAGAAACGCCGAAAAAAATCTTTTTCGATTTTGAAATAATTATGATGATTTTAGCATTAATTCAGGCAATTGTGATGATTATCATGATAATTCCTTTATTACTGAAGAATAATGATGATAATTATGATGATAATAATAATTATGATAATAAAATAATCATAATGATAATTTTGATAATTACTGCAATAATAGTAACTCTATTCTAATAATTTTCATACAAATAATGACAATAGAAATAATAATAATATCATTATTATTGTTATTATAATGAGTATTATTGTCATCATTATTTCTAACATTATCATTATTGTTATTATCATTATAAAAATAGTTATAACGATGAAAATGATAGCAATAATTAGCATAATAATCAACTGCAATAATGATAATGATAATAATGACGATAATGACTATAATGATGATAATCATAGGAATAATGACAATAATGATGATAATCATAGGAATAATGACAATAATGATGATAATGATAATAATTATTATCCAGTCCATTTATAATGAAATAAAGGCCAAAATTAATCAAATCCCAAAAGTCGAGAAAACGGCAAAATCTAGCGGAGAGAGAAACGTCGAAAAAACCCTTTTCGCTTTTTATTGGTAATATGAGGATTATAACATTAATTCAGGTAATTGTGAGGATTTTCATGTTAATTCCTTCATTAGATACAATAATGATGATAATGACAATGATAATGACAATGATAATGATAATAATAATGATAATAATGATAAAATCATATTTATAATATTTTTGATAATTACAGCAATAATAGCAATAATCAACTCTATTCCAATAATTTCCATACTAATAATGACAATAGAAATAATAATAACATCATTATCATTTTCATTATAATTATTACTATTGTCATTATTTCTAAAATTATCATTATTGCTATTATCATTATAAAAATAGTTATAATGATGAAAATAACTAAATTAATTTGCATAATCATCACTATAATTGCAATAATGATTATAACAATAATCATGATGATAATGACTATAATGATAATAATCATAAAATAAATGACAGTAAAGATAATAATGATGATAATAATTATTATCCAGTCCATTTATAATAAAATAAAGGCCAAAAGTAATAAAATCCCAAAAGTCGAAAAAACGGCAAAATCAAGCGTACTAAAGCCTTTTGAGAGAAACGTCGAAAAAAAACCTTTTTCGCTTTTTATTGGTAATTATGAGGATTTTACCATTAATTCAGGTAATTTTGATGATTTTCATGATAATTCCTTCATTATATACAATAATGATAATGACAATGATAATGACAATAACAATGATATTACTGATAAAATCATAATCATAATGATAATTTTGATAATTACTACAGTAATAGCAATAATCAACTCTATTTCAATATTTTCATACTAATAATGACAATAGAAATAATATCATTATCATTGTATTTATAATTATTACTACTGTCATTGTTATTTCTAAAATTATCATTATTGCTATTATCATTATAAAAATAGTTATAATGATGAAAATAGCTATAATAATTAGCATAATAATCATTATAACTGCAATAATGATGATGATAATAATAATCATGATGATAATGACTATAATGATAATAATCATAAAAATATTAACAGTAACGATAATAATGATGATAACAATTATTATCCAGTCCATTTATAATGAAATAAAGGCCATAAGTATTAAAATCCCATAAATCGAAAAACGGCAAAATCTAGAGTATTACAGCCTTTTGAGAGAAACGTCGAAAAAAATCTTTTTTCGCTTTTTATTGGTAATTATGAGGATTTTAACATAATTCAGGTAATTGTGTTGGTTTCCATGATAATTCCTTAATCATATACAATAATGATGATAATGACAATTATAATGATAATGATAATGACAATAATAATGATAATGATAAAATCATAATTATAATGATAATTTTGATAATTGCTGCTATGATAGCAATAATCAACTCTATTCCAATAATTTTCATACTAATAATGACAATAGAAATGATAATAACATCATTATCATTGTCATTATATTTATTACTATTGTCATTATTATATCTAAAATTATCATTATTGCTATTATCATTATAAAAATGGTTATAATGATGAAAATAGCTATAATAATTAGCATGATAATGATAATGATGATAATCATGATGATAATGACTATAATGATAATAATTATAAAAAATAATGGCATTAATGATAATAATGATGACAATAATTATTTTCCAGTCCATTTATAATGAAATAAGGGCCAAAAGTAATAAAATCCCATAAGTCGAAAAAACGGCAAAATCTAGCGTATTACAGCCTTTTCAGAGAAACGTCGAAAAAAACTTTTTCGCTTTTTATTGGTAATTATGAGGATTTTAACATCAATTCAGGGAATTGTGATGATTTTCATTATAATTCCTTCATTATAAACAATATTATGATAATGACAATGATATTGACATTGATATTGACAATGATAGTGATAATAATGATAAAATCATAATTATAATAATTTTGATAATTACTACAATAATAGCAATAATCAACTCTATTCCAATAATTTTCATACTAATAATGACAATAGAAATAATAACATCATTATCATTGTCATTATAATTATTACTATATTCATTATTTCTAAAATTATAATTATCATCATTATAAAAATAGTTATAATGATGAAAATAGCTATAATAATTAGCAAAATAACCATTATAACTGGAATAATGATGATAATAATGATAATAATCATGAAGATAATGACTATAATGATAACAATCATAAAAATAATGACAGTAATGATAATTATGATGATAATAATTATTATCCAGTCCATTTATAATGAAATAAAGGCCAAATGTAATAAAATCCTAAAAGTCGAAAAACGGCAAAATCTAGCATACTTCAGCCTTTTGAGAGAAACGTCGAAAAAAAACCCTTGTTCGCTTTTTATTGGTAATTTTGAGGATTTTAACATTAATTCAGGTAATTGTGATGATTTTCATGATAATTCCTTCATTATATGCAATAATGATGATAACTATGATGATAATGACAATGATAATGACAATAATAATGATAATAATGATAAAATCATAATTAAAATGATAATTTTGATAATTACTGCAATAATAGCAATAACCAACTCTATTCCAATAATTTTTAGACTAATAATGACAATAGAAATAATAACATCATTATCTTTGTCATTATAATTATTGCTATTGTCATTAGTATTTCTAAAATTATAATTATTGTTATTATCATTATAAAATAGTCATAATGATGAAAATAGCTATAATAATTAGCATAATAATCATTATAACTGCAATAATGATGATAATAATGATGATAATCGTGATGATAATAACTATAATGATAATAATCATAAAAATAATGACAGTCATAATAATAATGACAGTCATAATAATAATGATGATAATCATTATCCAGTCCATTTATAATGAAATGAAGGCCAAAAGTAATAAAATCCCAAAAGTCGAAAAAAAACGGCAAAATCTAGCATATTACATCCTTTTGAGAGAAACGCCGAAAAAAAACCCTTTTCGCTTCTTATTGGTAATTATGAGTATTTTAACATTAATTCAATGTGTGTGTGTGTGTGTAACCTAACCTAACCTAACCTAACCCAACCCAACCCAACCTAACCTAATTATGCAGGGGCGCTAATGTATTCTGAAATATGGTTTTATATATACATCTATCTATCTATCTATCTATATAAGTATATATATATATATATATATATATATATATATATATATACATATACATATATATATATATATATATATATATATATATATATATATATATATATATATATGTATACATATATATATATATATATATATATATATATATATATATATATATAACCTAAGTTAACCTAACCTAACCAAACGTAACCTAACCAAATCTAACCTAACCAAACGTAACCTAACCAAATCTAACCTAACCAAACGTAACCTAACCAAATCTAACCTAACCAAACCTAACCTATCCTAAGTTAACCTAACCTAACCAAACATAACTACCCAAACCTAACCTAACCTAACCTAACCTTACCTTACCTTACCTTACCTTACCTTACCTTACCTTACCTTACCTCACCTCACCTCACCTCACCTCACCTCACCTCACCTCACCTCACCTCACCTCACCTCACCTCACCTCACCTAACCTAAGCCAACCCAACCTAACCTAAGTTAACCTAACCTAAACTAAACTAACCTAACCTAACCTAGGAGGTGTGTGTGTATGTGTGTGTGTGTGTTTGTGTGTGTGTGTGTGTGTGTCTGTGTGTGTGTGTCTGTGTGTGTATCTTTGTGTCTTTGTGTGTGTGTGTGTATTAATATATATATATATATATATATATATATATATATATATATATATATATATATATATATATATGTATATATATATATATATATATATATATATATATATAGACAAACACACATATAGATAGATAAATGGACAGACAGACAGACAGGCAGATATATATATATATATATATATATATATATATATATATATATATATATATATATATATATATATATATATATATATATATGTATATATGTATATGTATATATATATACATATATATATACATATATATATACATATATATATATATATATATATACATATATATATATACATATATATACATATATATATATATGTATGTATGTATGTATGTATGTATGTATATTTAAATGTGTATGTGTGTGCGTCTCTGTCTCTCTCTCTCTCTCTCTCTCTCTCTCTCTCTCTCTCTTTGTATATATATATATATATATATATATATATATATATATATATATATATATATATATATATTTAATTACTATTGATAACGAAATCAGTAATAATAATAACAGTAATACGAATAATAATAGTAAAAATAGTGATAATGACACTAATAATGAGGATTATGAAAATAATTATGATAACTAGAATTATATTAATAATGATGATAATATTAATAATTATAATAATGATAGTAGTGATACTGATGACAATAATCATGAAAATAATAATAATAATAATAATGATAATGATAATAGTAACAAAAAGAACACAATAATGATAATCATTATTATCATTGTATGTATGACTTTGATTATAACTATAGCAATAATGAAATTGATAATAGTAACAATATTAGAAATGATAATAATAATAATGATGATGATAATGAAAATGAAATAATAATAATGATGATGATAATGAAAATGAAATAATAATAATAATAGCATTATTAATGATAATGATAATAATGATACTAACAATGATAATAATGATACTAATAATGATAATAATGATACTAATAATGATAATAATGATAGTGGTATTAGCATTATAGATTATGATAACAGTAGCGGTAGTAGTAATAGTAGCAATAATAGTAATAGTAGCAATAATAGTAATAGTAGTAATAATAACTATAACAGCAATGATAATAAGAATGATAATGACTATGATAATGAAAATAATGATAGTAATAGTAATAATAATAATAATAACAATGATGATCATGATGATCGTAGAAATGATGATAATAATGAAAGTAATAATAATAATAATAATAATAATAATAATAATGACAATGCTGATAATAAAATCAATGATAATAATAATGATAATAATAATTATATTAAAAATGATAATAATGATAAAAATAATAATAATAAAAATAAGAAGAAGGATAATGATAATAAAACCTTTTATCATAATGAAAATAGTTATAATGAGGAAAATAACATTAATGATGAAGATAATAACTATTACAATTATTATATTAAGGGTAATTACGGCGATAATGACTATAATGATGATAATGATGACATTAATGATTTTAATGATAATAATGATGATAATAATTATAAAGCCCATCCATAATGAAAAAAGGCTAAAAATTAAAAAATCCCTAAATTCGAAAAAACGGCGAAATCTAGCGATATATATAGCCTTTTGGGAGAATGGTCGAAAAAAAACCTTTTTCGAGTTTAAGGGATAACTAAGATGATTTCTGCAATAATTCTGCTAATCATGGCGATTTTCATGATAATCC
>NC_091557.1:19358908-19363908 GCF_042767895.1 Penaeus vannamei | reverse complement strand
TTATTATAATTATCCTAATCAATTTCATTATTAATGGGATTATCATGAAAATTATCAAAATAAGCAGAATTATTGCAGAAATCATCATAACTATCCCAAAAACTCGAAAAAGGTTTTTTTTCGACCATTCTCTCACCATTCGCTAGATTTGGCCGTTTTTTCGACTTTTGGGATTCTTTATTCATTATGGATGGGCTATATAATTATTATCATCATTATTGTCATTAATATAATTAATATTATCATTATCATCTTTATAGTCATTATCGCAGTAATTACCCTTAATATAATAATCATAATAGTTATCATCCTCATTATTAATGTCATTTTCCTCATTATAACTATTTTTATAATGATAAAAGCAATAATGATAATTTTAGAAATAATAACACTACTAATGATAATTATAATAACAATAACAGCGACATTATGATTATATCTATTACTACTTTTAATATCATTATCCTTATTATTATAGTTATTATCATGAAAATCATTAGAATATTGTTGATTATTGCTATTATTGCATTAATTACGCATATCATCATTATAATTATCCTTTTATTATAATTATTCTAATTAATGTCATTATTAATGGGATTTTCATGAAAATCATCATAATTAGCAGAATTATTGCAGAAATCATCATAATTATCCCTTAAACTCGAAAAAGGTTTTTTTTCGACTATTCTCTCAAAAGGCTATATATCGCTAGATTTTGCCGTTATTTCGACTTTTGGGATTTTTAAACTTTTAGCCCTTTTTTCATTATGGATGGGCTTTATAATTATTCTCACCATTATCATTAATATCATAAATGTCATCATTATCATCATTATAGTCATTATCGCCGTAAATACCCTTAATATAATCATTATAGCTTCACTCCAGGCTGGCGTCTACCAGAACGCAGGCGGGACGAGTAGTTCTCGCTCCCGACCTGCGTCCCGGAAGTCGCCCTCCCAGCGGGGTCCACAGCCCGCCTCACTTGCTGGGTGGGAGGAGCAGTTCCCCTCCTCCCAGCATTACCAAATATATTTAAAACTGCCGAAGGTTTTTTATCTGGGGGAAGGAGGTCTGGCAAGGCCCACCTCCCCCGAGCCTCCCGTTAACCCCAGGGGGCCTAGGGGCAGGAGTTGGTACAGGGCCAGGGCGTGTCCACACTCCGGTGGGCCATGACCCTGAACCTCTAGGGCCTCCTGCTGCTCCGAGATCCCCCCTCAGCTTAGCCTGGAACCGCAAGGTACCCAGTTTCCATGGGAAGCCACGAGGAATCACTGCAGGGAGTCTCGATGATGGAGAGGCTATGCACTGGCAGGGGGAGGCTTATGGAGTGCTGCTCCCTTTTTCGCACTAGGCTAGACAGTGGTGGCAGCTGTAAGCGAGAAGGCATGCAAGCTCTTGACACTAACTAGACTACCACACCATCGCTTCACACCACCCTCCGCGTGAAGCACCTACTCAATGATAATTATGATGATTTTAACATTACTTCAGGTAATTGTGATGATTTTCATGATGATTCCTTTATTAATAACAATAATGATGATAATTATGATGATAATGACAATAATAATGATAACAATAATAAAATGATAATCATAATGATAATTTTGATAATTACTGCAATAATAGCAATAATTAACTATATTCTAATAATTTTCATACTAATAATGACAAAAGAAATAATATTCTAATAATGTTCATACTAATAATGACAATAGAAATAATAATAATATCGTTATTATTGCTATCATAATGAGTATTATTGTCATTATTATTTCTAAAATTATCATTATTGTTATCATTATAAAAATAGTTACAATGATGAAAATGACAGTAATAATTAGCATGATAATCCTTATAACTGCAATAATGATAATGATAATGATAATCATGACGATAATGACTATAATGATGATATCATAAGAATAATGACAATGATGATGATAATGATGATAATAACAATTATGGAGTCCATTTATAAGGAAATAAAGGCTAAAACTAATAAAATCCTTAAAGTCGAAAAAACGGCAAAATCTAGCGTATTTTGAGCCTTTTCAGAGAAACGTCGAAAAAAAAGCCTTTTTCGCTTTTAAATGATAAATATGATGATTTTGACATTAATTCAGGTAATTTTGATGATTTTCATGGTAATTCCTTTATTTTTAAGAATAATGATGATAATTATGATGTTAATAACAATAATAATAATAATAATAAAATGATAATCATAATGATAATTTTGATAATTACTGCAGTAATAGCAATAATTAACTGTATTCTTATAATTTTCATACTAATAATGACAATAGAAATAACAATAATATAATTATTATTGTTATTATTATGAGTATTATTGTCATTATTATCTCAAAAATTATCATTAGTTATTATCATTATAAAAACAGTTATAATGATGGAAATGGCAGTAATAATGATAATCATGACGATAATGACTATAATGATGATATCATAAGAATAATGACAATGATGATAATGATGATAATAATAATTATAGAGTCCATTTATAAGGAAATGAAGGCTAAAACTAATAAAATCCCAAGTCGAAAAAAACGACAAAATATCTAGCGTATTTCCGCTTTTAAATGATGATTATATTGATTTTGACATTAATTCAGGTAATTGTGATGATTTTCATGATAATTCCTTTATTATTAACAATAATGATAATAATTATGATGATAATGATAATAATTATGATGATAATGATAATAATAATGATAATAATAATAAAATGATAATCATAATGATAATTTTGATAATTACTGCAGTAAGAACAATAATTAACTCTATTCTAATAATTTTCATACTAATAATGACAATTGAAATAATAATGTTATTATTGTTATTACAATGAGTATTATTGTCATTATTATTTCTAAAATTATCACTGTTGTTATCATCATTATAAAAATAGTTATAATGATGAAAATGACAGTAATAATTAGCATAATAATCATTATAACTTCAATAATGATAATCATAATAATGATAATCATGACGATAATGACTATAATGATGATAATCATAAGAATAATGATAATTATGATGATAATGATGATAATAAAAATTATTGAGTCCATTTATAAGGAGATAAAGGCTAAAACTAATAAAATCCCAAAAGTCGAAAAAACGGCTAAATCTAGCGTATTACAGCCTTTTGAGAGAAACGTCGAAAAAAATCCTCTTTTGCTTTTAAAGCATAATTACGGTGATTTTAACATTAATTCAGGTAATTGTGATGATTTTCATGATGATTCCTTTATCATATATATATATGATAATAATGACAATAATAATGATAATAAAAATAAAATGATAATAAAAATGATGATTTTGATAATCACTGTGATAATAGCAATAATGAACTCTATTCTAATAATTTTCATACTAATAATGACAATAGAAATAATAATAACATCATTATTATTGTTATTATAATGAGTATTATTGTCATTATTATTTCTAAAATTCTCATTATTGTTATTATCATTATAAAAAAATAGTTATAATGATGAAAATTACAGTAATAATTAGCATAATAATCATTATAACTTCAATAATGATAATGATGATAATGATAATCATGACGATATAATGATGATAATCATAAGAATAATGAAAATAATGATTATAATGATGATAATGATAATTATAATTTATAGATAATAATAATTATAATTATAATGAAATGAAGGCTAAAACAAAAGTCGAAAAAACGTCAAAATCTAGCGTATTACAGCCTTGTCTGAGAAACGTCGAAAAAAAAACTTTTTTCGCTTTGAAATAATAATCATGATGATTTTAACATTAATTCAGGTAATTGTGATGATTTTCATGATAATTCCTTTATTATTAACAATAATGATGATAATTATGATGATAATGACAATAATAATGATAAGAAAATGATAATCTTAATGATAATTTTGATAATTACTGCAATAATAGCAATAATTAACTCTATTCTAATAATTCTCATACTAATAATGACAATAGAAATAATAATATCATTAATTTTGTTATTATAATGAGCATTATTGTCATTATTATTTCTAAAATTATAATTATTGTTATTATCATTATAGAAATAGTTATAATGATGAAAATGACATTAATAAGTAGCATAATAATCATTACAACTGCAATAATGATAATGATAATTATGATAATCATGACGATAATGACTATAATGATAATGTTAAAAATAATGACAACAATGATGATAATGATAAAAATAATGACAACAATGATGATAATGATGATAATGATAATCATAGAGTCTTATAATTATTATAGATAATAATAATTATAATTATAATGAAATAAAGGCTAAAACTAATAGAATACCAAAAGTCGATAAAACGGCAAAATCTAGCGTATTACAGCCTTTTGAGAGAAACGTCGAAAAAAACATTTTTCGCTTTTAAATTATCATCATTATTGCGGAACTAACGCCGACGGGGGCGCATAGCCGCATTCACACTTTGCTTGTACCTGCGAGGGTCCCTCACGGCAAGTCGCCAGGCAGGGACTCGACCCATCTCAAGCTCCTCACGACAGGTTTGACCGATCAGCCCAAGCCACGACTTCCTAGGTCGACCCACAGGCCTCCTCCACCCAGGGTTGTCTGGAACAGAGACAACTTGGTGGGCGGGATCATCCTGGGTTATATATATATATATATATATATATATATATATATATATATATATATATATATGTATGTATGTATATATACATGAATATATATATATATATATATATATATATATATATATATATATATATATATATATATATATATATATGTATCTATATATATATATATATATATATATGTATATTATATATATATATATATATATATATATATATATATATATATATATATATACATATACATATACATATATATACATATGTATATTATATATATATATACATATATATACATATGTATATTATATATATAC
>NC_091557.1:19346408-19351408 GCF_042767895.1 Penaeus vannamei | reverse complement strand
AAAAAGAAACCTTTTTCGCTTTTTATTGGTAATTATGAAGATTTTAACATTAATTCAGGTAATTGTGATGATTTTCATGATAATTCCTTCATTGTATACAATAATGATGATAATTATGATTATAATGACAATGATAATGACAGTAATAATAATAATGATAAAATCATAGTTATAATGATAATTTTGATAATTACTGCAATAATAGCAATAATCAACTCTATTCCAATAATTTTCATATTAGTAATGACAATAGAAATAATATCATTATCATTGTCATTATAATTATTACTATTGTCATTATTATTTCTAATATTATGATTATTGCTATTATCATTTGTAAAAAGTTATAATAATGAAAATAGCTATAATAATTAGCATGATAATCATTTTAACTGCAATAATGATCATAATAATGATGATAATTATGATGATAATGACTATAATTATAATCATAAAAATAATGACAATAATGATGATAATAATTATTATCCAGGCCATTTATAATGAAATAAAGGCCAAAAGGAATAATATCCCAAAACCAGAAAAAAACGGCAAAATCTAGCGTATTACAGCCTTTTGAGAGAAACGTCGAAAAAACACATTTTTCGCTTTTTATTGGTAATTATGAGGATTTCACCATTAATTCAGGCAATTGTGATGATTTTCATAATAATTTCTTCATTATATACATTAACAATAATTATGATGATAATGGCAATAATAATAACAATAATAATGATAATAATAAAATCATAATTATAATGATAATTTTGATAATTACTGCAATAATAGCAATAATCAACTCTATTCCAATATTTTTTCATACTAATAATGACAATAGAAATAATAATATCATTATTATAGTCATTATAATTATTACTATTGTCTTTATTATTTCTAAAATTACCATTATTGCTATTATCATTATAAAAATAGTTATAATGATAATAGCTATAATCATCACTATAACTTCAATAATGATGATAATGATAATCATGATGATAATGACTACAATGATAATAATCATAAAAATATTGACAGTAATGAAAATAATGATAATATATATTATCCAGTCCATTTATAATAAAATAAGGGACAAAAGTAATAAAATCCAAAAAGTCGAAAAAACGGTAAAATTTAGCGTATGTGATGATTTTCATGATAATTCCTTCATTATATATAAAATAATGATGATAATTATGATGATAATGACAATGATAATGACAATGATAATGGTAATGATAAAATCATAATTATAATGATAATTTTGATAATTACTGCAATAATAGCAATAATCAACTCTATTCCAATAATTTTCATACTAATAATGACAATAGAAATAAAAATAACATCATAATCATTGTCATTATAATTATTACTATTATCATTATTATTTCTAAAATTATAATCATTGCAAATATCATTATAAAAATAGTTATAATGATGAAAATAGCTATAATAATTATCATAATAATAATTATAACTGCAATAATAAAGATAATAATGATGATAATCATGATGATAATGACTATAATTATGATGATAATGACAATGATAATGACAATAATAATGATAATAATGATAAAAGCATAATTATAATGATAATTTTGATTATTACTGCAATAATAGTAATAATCAACTCTATTCCAATAATTTTCATACTAATAATGACAACAGAAATAATAATATCATTATCATTGCCATTATAATTATTACTACTGTCACTATTATTTCTAGAATTATCATTATTGCTATTATCATTATAAAAAAGTTATAATGAAAATAGGTATGGTAATTAGCATAATCATCATTATAACTGCATTAATGATGATAATAATGATAACCATCATGATAATGACTATAATGATAATAATCATAAAAATAATGACAGTAATGATAATAATGATGATAGTAATTATTATCCAGTCCATTTATAATGAAATAAAGGCATAAAGTAATAAAATCCCAGAAGTCAAAAAAACGGCAAAATCTAGTGTAATACAGCCTTTTCAGAGAACCGTCGAAAAAAACCTTTTTCGTTTTTTATTGGTAATTATGAGGATTTTAGAATTAATTCAGGTAATTGTGATGATTTTCATGATAATTCTTTATATACAATAATGATAATTATGTTGATAATGACAATGAGAATGAAAATAATAATGATAATTATAAAATCATAATTATAAAGATAATTTTGATAATTACTGCAATAATAGCAATAATCAATTCTATTCCAATAATTTTCTTACTAATAATGACAATAGAAATAATATCATTATCATAGTCATTATAATTATTATTATTGTCATTATTATTTCTAAAATTATCATTATTCCTATTATCACAATAGAAAAATTTATAATGATGAAAATAACTATAATAATTAGCATAATAATAATTATAACTGCAATAATCATGATGATAATGACTATCATGATAATAATCATAAAAATAATGACAGTAATGATAATAATGATGATAATTATTATCCAGTCCATTTATAATGAAATAAAGGGAAAATAATACAATCCTAAAAGTCTAAAAAACGGTAAAATCTATCGTATTACAGCCTTTTCAGAGAAACGTAAAAAAATCCGTTTTTCGTTTTTTATTTGTAATTATGAGGATTATAACATTAATTTAGGTAATTGTGATGATTTTCATGATAATTCCTTCATTATATACAATAATAATGATAATGACATTGATAATGATAATAAAGATAAAATCAATTATAATGACAATTTTGATAATTACTGCAATAATAGCAATAATGAACTCTATTCCAATAATTTTTATACTAATAATGACAATAGAAATAATAATAACATCATTATCATTGTCATTATAATTATTACTATTGTCATTATTTCTAAAATTATTATTATTAATATTATCAATATGAAAATAGCTATAATGATAAAAATAGCTATAATAATTATTATAACTGCAATAATGATGATAATAATGATGATAATTATGATGATAATGACTAATGATAATAATCATAAAAATAATAACAGTATTATCCAGTCCATTTATAATGAAATAAAGGCCAAAAGTAATAAAATCCCAAAAGTCGAAAAAAATGGCAAAATCTAGCGTATTACAGCCTTATGAGAGAAACCGAAAAAAAAAATTTCGCTTTTTATTTCTAATTATGAGGATTTTAAAATTAATTCAGGTAATTGTGATGATTTTCATGATAATTCCTTCATTATATACAATAATAGATGATAATTATGATGATAATGACAATGATGAAAATAATAATGATAACGATAAGATCATAATCATAATGATAATTTTGATAATTACTGCAATAATAGCAATAATGAACTCTTTTCCAATAATATCCATACTAACAATGACAATAGAAATAATATCATCATTGTCATTATAATTATTATTGTCATTATTATTTCTAAAATTATCATTATTGCTATTATCCTTATGAAAATAGTTATGATGAAAATAGCTGTAATAAATAGCATAATCATCATTATAACTGCAATAATGATGATAATAATGATGATAATCATGATGATAATGACTATAATGATAATAATCATAAAAATAATGACAGTAATGATAATAATGATATTAATAATTTTTATCCAGTCCATTCATAATGAACTAAAGGCCAAAAGTAATAAAATGCCAAAAGTCGAAAAAACGGCAAAATCTAGCCTTTTGAGAGAAACGCGGAACAAAAACCTTTTTCGCTATTCATTGGTAATTATGAGGATTTTAACATTAATTCAGGTAATTGTGATGATTTTCATAATTCATTCATTATATACAATAATGATGATAATTATAATGAAAATGACAATGAGATATTATAGAAATAATAATATCATTAACCTTGTCATAATAATTACTACTGTCATTATTATTTGTAGAATTATCATTATTGCTATTATAATTATCATTATAAAATAGTTATAATGATGAAAATAGCTATAATATATTGCATAATAATCATTACAACTGCAATAATGATAATAATGATAATCGTGATGGTAATGACTATAATGATAATAATCATGAAAATATTGACAGTAATGATAATAATGATGATAATAATTATTATCCAGTCCATTTATAATGAAATAAAGGCTAAAAGTAATAAAATCCCAGAACTCGAAAAAAACGGCAAAATCTGGCGTATTACAGCCTTTTCAGAGAAACGTCGAAAAAAAAACCTTTTTCGCTTTTTATTGGTATTCATGAGGATTTTAACAGTAATTCAGGTAATTCTGATGATTTTCATGATAATTCCTTCATTATGTACAATAATGATGATAATTATAATGATGATGACAATAATAATGATAAAATAATTACAATGATAATTTTGATAATTACTGCAATAATAGCAATAATCAACTCTATTCCAATAATTTTCGTACTAATAATGACAATAGAAATAATAACATCATTATCATTATCATTATAATTATTACTATTGCCATTATTATTTTGCAAATTATGATTAATGCTATTATCATTATAATAAAAGTTATAATGATGAAAATAGCTACAATAATTAGCATAATAATCATTATAATTGCAATAATGATGATGATAATGATAATAACTATTATCCAGTCCATTTATTATGAAATAAAGGCAAAAAGTAATAAAATTTCAAAACTCAAAAACGGCAAAACCTAGCGTATTACAGCCTTTTGAGAGAAACGTCGAAAAAAAAACTTTTTCGCTTTTCATTGGTAATTATGAAGATTTTAACCTTAATTCAGGTGATTGTGATGATTTTCATAATAATTCCTTCATTATATACAATAATGATAATTATCATGATAATGACAATGATAATGACAATAATAATGATAATAATGATAAAATAATTATTATAATGATAATTTTGATAATTACTGCAATAATAGCAAAAATCAACTCTATTCCAATAATTTTCATACTAATAATGACAATAGAAATAATAATATCATTATCATTGTCATAATGATTAT
>NC_091557.1:19258764-19273764 GCF_042767895.1 Penaeus vannamei | reverse complement strand
GATGCCATGTGTCGGCAATCCGGAACCAGTGACATAATGTGGCGTGGGTGAGGTTGTGGTCACAAAGGGAAGCGAAGGATGGGGGTTAAAAACGGGTTTGGGCTCCCTGTCACCCACTTGGTGTGGTGGCATCGTCACCCACTTGGTGTGGTGGCATCGTCACCCACTTGGCGTGGTGGCAGCATCATCACCTTATCAGCGTGACACCAGGGTCATCAGCTCAACATTCCTGCTGAACAAAGTCACCTGACTTTGATCTCTTTCGAGATTATTTGACAACAAACTACACAGAGAGCTCCGCCAATTTATCGTGGTTCACCGCGACATTAGCCAGGCTTTCTCTGGTAGTGAATGCCTCCTTACCGCTCCCTTGGAGAGCGAGGTAACGAACCTGGGTTGGACCCCTCGGTCCTGGACATAGTTTGTGACTTCGCACCAAGGGCGACTTTTTTGTGCTTGACTCTCGCCCTCTCTTTTCCATTTCCTGGTGCAGCCTAGGCCTGCGGGAAACTCTGGTTTCCAACATTCGCCTGTGCTGCGGTGACGTGATCACATCTCCCATGTAGCAAGACTAAGGTGCAGAGCGTTAACCACACCAAAGCTCCAAGTTCAGCCCACCCAGGGGGATCTCCTGTCCTGTGGTGCTGAAGGGTCGAGTCATAGGCAACAGGGAATTCCAAGGCCCTTCATAAGACCTCAGCTCCAGTGAGTAGCAATAGGGATAGCTCCCCGAAATATTTATATGCATATATATATATAAGGGGTCTCCTAGGCCTGCAAGGGAACACACATTAGACATCTGTCTGCAGTAAGTGCGGGGTGGTGTGTATGTAATTCCCTCAGCTTCTTTGAGGCCTAGGTGTAGGTTAATTTTCACTTCAACACCTTAATGGCAGACCAATTATGCCAAAGGTAAGGATAAAATCAGAAGGGGGTTTAACCCCCACCAGACGAACCAACCTGTTGAAGACCCTCTGCCAGCATGATATACGAATTGTAAAGCTCCTTGATGCCACTGACAGTTACATTGCCATTACTGAAACTGACGAATGCATTAATACCATCTTTGAAGAAGCCACCCAAAATGCCCTCTCCATCGAAGGTTTCACACCAATCCTGTCACCTGAAAAAAGGGCTAAATTAATTCTTGTCTTTAAAAGACTCGAGAGAGAGATTTTAGAGCAGCCAGAAGATGCCATCAAAAGAGCAGTTGAGGAAAGGGCACCCTTTGCAACAGTTGACAACATCTGCTAGACAAGGTCTAGCATCATCAAGGCTAGGTTTCGAACTATGGCAATGGCTTTATGATTAAAGAAAAAGGCCTATGTCTTTTTTGGTTGTCCATACCTCCACGAAACATTGAATTTAAAAGATTCACAAGTGTGCCTTAGTGCATGTCTTGCTAATCACATTAAGAGCAAGTGTCCAGACAAAGACATGAAAGTGTGCAGCGAGTGTGCCCAACCAGGTCACACCTTCAGGGAATGCCAAAATTAAGCAAACCCCAAATGCATCAATTGCAGTGAGGCGCACTGAGTGCTCCCAGGCAAATGCCAGTATAGGAAAGATGCAATCCTCAAAATTGAAAAGAAAAAGAAGGAAAAGGCCAACAATGAAACCAACCTCCCATACAGTATGGTCGCCAAAAAAGCAGCTGAAGCCAGTGTGAAGGATAACTCCACCCAGCAAGTCATTGCCCTTCCTAATGATACTTCATACAAGGTTCTTGTGATCCTTATTCATGCCCACCTGGTCAACCTAGGGCAACCAGGAACGTACACAGAAGAAGTCAAAAAGGGCCTAAGGGAGGCAAACTTCTCAGAAATTGACGTCCCAAATGATGTGGACTCTGGAGCCATCTTCAGAGTAACTCTTCCAAGCAACAATGCCACTATGAACCAAGACACTGGTACTATCCCTTAACCCACCAGGGCAATGCCAAGTGTTCCATCACATATACGCCAAAACTCTGTATCGACAAAGAGCACGAGTAGCGAATCCTCACATGTCCGAGCCCTAGACACTGCACTCTCACAAATGGACACTGAAACACTTATCGATACAGAATTGGAACTCACCACTCCAGGACCAAGTACTCCAGCACCAAAAGAACAAGCCAAGGGAGCAAAACCTAAAACAAAACTCTACTATGGTGGAATACCTACAGATCCAGCCGGAATGGGGCTACAGTTATTCTCACAAGACCCTTAAAAATATAAGAACTGCAACAAATTAACAATTGGCAAAGAGATAAAAGCTGGAAATATCAAATTCACATTCACCAACAAGAATTTCATACACTCAGAGAGCAAAATTAAACAGCTTTTAGAGGGTGGATCAATTGAAGTGACAGGGAGCATGATCCAGTATAGACATAGATCAAAGGAATAAGAAACAAATTTGTTGAGACCTCAGAATCAGCCAACAAGTCAACGAAATGAACGGACTAAGAATAATCCAGCATAATGTCTTACACTGGAGGAATAGAAGACTCGAGCTCTGCAACACATATGCTTCCTGCAACCCGGACATAATTCTAATCAACAGCCATGGACAAAAAGACAATGAAAGAATAAAGATCTTCCCCTATTATACTTACCAACAGAATAAAACGGGAAATGCATGACGGAGTAGCCCTTGCCATAAAAAGGCAACTTAAGCACCATATTATTGACAACCAAGAGTTCTTTGCGGTTGAAATTGAAACCACCAGAGGCCCCATAAACCTGGCAACGGCATACCTTCCTCCCAGAAGACCTTTTCTACCATATCCAGACATACTTAGACTCCTGAGAGAACAGAAACCAGTATATATCATGGGAGATCTCAATGCAAGACATGCAACACTTGGACGTGAAAACAATAACAATATCGGAAACAGTATTGCACAATTGATGTCACATCTTGGCCCTGATTTTCCCACTCTGATCAGAAATAACACAGCCACAAGCCCAGACATTGTCATGTCCAACAGATATGGATATCCTAACATCCATATTACCCCAAGAGACATAACAACAAGCGACCATCTCCCTATCATCATGGAGATCTCCACCGACCCACTTAGCATCCCCATCACACCTAGAGCTGATTACAAAAATGCCAACTGGGATCAATTCAAACAAATACTTGGTATTTGTTTGTATTAGCCATACACTGAACTTAGTGGAAAAAAGAATGGGGATATAGACCAAGAAACCGAAAGATGGCTCAAGGACATTATTGAGGCAAAACAGATCACCATATCACACAGACCCTTCAGAGTACTCCCTCACACCAAAAGTTCAACAGAACTACAGCACCTCCAAGTAATGTTTCAAAATGTAAGAAACTTGGCAACTCACAGAGGTTGGGATCAGGAACTGAGACGAAGATGTAATGAAATACGCATCCAGTTAACAGAGGCCTGCAGAGCCCTAAGCAACTCCCTATGGGCAGAGCTGACTCGAGACCTATCATCACAGGCAAGAGATCCCAAAGAATTCTGGAGGAAATTCAAAATGGGCAACACCACTTCACACAGTCCATATATATATGACAGTCAAGGAATCAAACAATACACAGACCAGGAAAAAGAAAAAATCCATAGAACTTACGGGGCAAAAGTCTTTCACATCTTGGAAGAAGAAAACCTTGATTTTGACAAAGAAACAGGAGATGGTGACACAAGAACTGGTTAACTATACTGCCTTAGACAACCAAAACCCAGTAATAGACTACAGATGCCTAGACGAAGAGGATCCGCTAATCTCACCAGTTACTACAGAAGAATTGGTAAAAGCATTAAAATCTATGAAAAACAAATCTCCAGGAATCAGCCAAATAAAAAAGGCAGAAATTGAAAACCTTCCTCACATTATGCTACAAAGATTTAAAACAATACTCATTTCTGCTTTAGGGAATGGATACTTCCCAAAGGAGTTCAAAACAGCCCTCATAACCCTAATTCCCATGCTGGAAAAAAAAAAAAAAAAAAAAAAAAACAGACCAGAGAACTTCAGACCAATATCCCTACTTGAAATACCAGGAAAGATTTTTGAGGGCATTATCAACAACAGTTTGTGTCAGTATTTAGAACTTAATAACCTAAATCCAAGACAATTTGGCTTTAGGAACTTCAAAAGCACGGCATATGAAGAAATAGCTTTGGGTCTGGCCAACAACAAAATTTTAAGGGATGTAGCCAAGGCTTTTGACAGAGTGTGGCACCCAGGCATCAAATTTAGACTAAACAAGCAGGGGAGTGTACTCTCCCCAACACTGTACACCATATACACGACTCCTATCCTTCCACCGGAGAGGAACAGCAACTATGTGATGTATGCTGATGACATCACACAGATTATAACGCATCCATCTCCCCGGGCTAACTTCATTAACCTGGCAACAAAGAGAGCTATTAATAAAATCAACAAGTTTGAAGGAGAATGGAAGATCAAAACAAATATCAACAAATTCCTAGTGATTCCAGCAGCCAGAACAAAACCAGGCAATCTAAACCTCAATAACACCAACATAAACTATACAAAGGAAGGGAGACTCCTCGGTCTGAAAATCACAAACACTGGCACAGCAGGCCACGTAAAGGAAAGGAGAGCCATGGCAAGAAAAATGCTGACGAAATTGAAGAGATTCTCAGGATGCCCTGAAAGAGTAAATCTACATCTATACAAAGTACTAGTAAGGCCGATAATAGAATACCCACCAATCCCTCTACACACAATTTCCAGAACTTCATGGCATCAACCACAGGCCATACAAAACAAAGCAGTGCTATGGGCAAAAGGAGTGAGATGGCCACACCCTAGACCCTCCATTTGAGTGTTACACATGGAGTACAATCTCGAGCCCCTCAACACCTGAATACACAGGCTGGCAGACAACATCTGGAGCAAACTTGAATACCTAGGACACCAATTTCTAAAACATTGAAAATATAAACAATTCAACAGAAAGAGAGCACAACTGGTGGCCAAGGAGCCTGGCAAGAGTCAGAGGAACCCCCCCCCCCTCTTCCTATTTACTCTCGTACCAATAGATAAGGTGGCAAACAATCAGTGAATGGTTGAGTGATTGAATGATTGGAAGATAGAAAAAAAAATAGAAACTACTTCTAGGAACTCCCAATGGCAAGCTAACGCCTCAACCGCGTTACCCTGCACGGGGAAGCAGGAGTAGTCACTCAATCAGTCAGTCGGAGTCACGAGTTGGCATCATGGTTACAGGATGCAGCTTACAGCACCGTCGTGTTTCCGTCGTGACAAAACCAGGATTGACAAGCTCAATGAGATGGACTGATTTACAAACTCTCCACGGGACCAAGATCCTGCCAACGTGAGTATGTGAAGCACAACATTCACACAACACGTTCACAGAACTTGAGTAACGGGAGAGATGGAATCAATCTACGAAAAAATAAAATAAAAGGTGGCTCTAACTCATGCATACCTCAGAGGGGTTCGAGGCTATGTGTGGGGAGAGACACCTCACATGCCAAAGGCACTGGCTCCTCATCCAACAATGGTACTGTTGAATGAGGAGAAAGAGCTTGGGCATGAAAAAAGGCTATGAAAGGCAAATAATGAGATTGCAAATGGGTGAATGAATGAACTGTAAATGTTTTTTTATACTTATCTTAGTAAATACAATCCACAGGGTAGATGAAGGATGCTCGTCAAAGCAAAGACAAGCAAAGGGTTACGCCCCCTATCTTATTCTTTACCTTGTTTCATTTTCGTTAGGAAGCTAACGCTTAGTTCTTCCTCTTCCTCTCCACATTCAAGAACTCCGGTTCTTATACTACTACTACTACTACTACTACTACTACTACTACTACTACTACTACTACTACTACTACTACTACTACTACTACTACTACTACTACTACTACTACTACTACTACTACTACTACTTCGGAGTTCTGCGCAGCTTTGGGTGATAAGGCCTATGACGTCACACGGCGAGAGCTGAGAGCAGTTGGGGGTGGGGGGAATTAGAGTATGGTAGGGTGGGAGGGAGATGATAGAAAACGGTAGTAATGAGCAGATACTTAAGTAATTTTAGATGTCAGCACGTTGAACGATTTGCATATTGGACAGATTTTACAAGCGATGATTATCAGCGATTGTTTATAGGCCTATATCATATATTCTACGTGAATTTAGTTTTGTAATTCTCATGTTGCAGCTTAGACATGGCATAATAAAGACGTAAAAAAAATATATATATATAGCATATGTAAACTCCAAATGTTTTTGACGAATTCATTATAAAACGAATCATACAACAACAACAATATTAATAATAATAATAATAATAATAATAATAATAATAATGGCAATACATAAACATACACATAAATGTACATATAAAAGCTGCAACCAACCACTGGGCATTGCGGCTTTGCACGCCAGTCAGTCAAGCGAGCGAAAACGGAGAGAGGGAGAGATCTTACGGCTCTACCTCACATCAAAGAATGACCACACGATTAGCGTCGAACCCCCCAGGCTCTGCCTCCAAGTGACGTCATGCGCGAGACGGACGAATTTGAGTCGCTTGGTTGGTTTGGTTTATACGAAGTAAAGTGAGGAGTAATAAGAGAGGAGAGGGAGTAGGGAAAGTTAGAAACGGAAATAAGTAGAAGGATAACAGGCAGGGGGCGAAACCCCGTGCATGGTTACATAATATAAAAATGCATCTATATTCGTCATGTATGGAGTACGAAGGGGAGTGAGTGGCTGACTGGGTTTGTGACGTTATGTTGACGAGTTAGGAGTGGTAAATATATGACTAGGTGAAAGCAGAACTGAACGATAACTTGGAATGATAAACTTATATGAAAAAGTAAACTTAAACGTAAAGAACCTCTTTTTTTGTTTGTTTTTGTTTTATATATTTTAGTGTTTTAAGTGTTATTTAGTTTTTATTTGATTTTATATTTTATTTTTATTTGATTTTATGGTTTGTAAGGGAAAACATAGTGACAGATAATAATGGTTAATTGAAGTGAAATTATTTTTAGTTGATTTTATATTTTATTTGTTTTTTTATTGATTTTATGGTTTTATTGAATAACAATATTAATATAACTAATTCTACGTGAAACTTGGAACATTAAGAATTTATTTTTATTTGATTTTGTTATTTTATATTTTTATGTTGGTTTTCGATTGATGCAAACAAAGGCAAACAAGTTGAAGAGGTGGGGAGTTCCAGGGCAGACCGAAATAGATGGTGAAAGGGGGTGACGAAGGGGAGATCGGCTAGATAGAGAAAAAGGGATGGGGTTAGATGATGACATGGATAAAAGAATAAAGTGGCATAAGAAAACATCGCAGGGGGAATGAACTCTGTGACAACAAAGGTCTGCCTTAAGAAAATGGGAGGGACGAAGAAAGAGAATGGTAACATAAACCTGGCAACAAAACATGGTGAACAAAACACAAAATGGTAAAATAAACAAAGAATAGAACAGGGAAGGGATGAGAGGAGATACTTGGGTCGGAATCAATCGGAAATATAAAGAGAGGAAGGAAGCGAGAGTATGTAAAGAAACAGGGTGAAGATTAGTAAAAGAAGGAAGAGGGTAGGTAACATAAGGAGACCATCCATATGCATACATGTATACATATATAGATATACATACACATACATTATATAGATACGTGCAAGGTCTATATAAGTACAGGTCTCGTCACTTCGGAGTTCTGCGCAGCTTTGGGTGATAAGGCCTATGACGTCACCTGGAAGGAGCTGAGAGCAAGGGGGGCGGGGGGAATTAGAGCATGGTAGGCAGGGACATAGATAATAGAAAATGGTAGTAAATGAGCAGATACTTGAGTAATTTCAGATGTCGGCACGTTGAACGATTTGCTTATTGGACATGTTTTGCAGGCGATGATTATCAGCGATTGTTTGTAGGCCTATATCATATATTCTACGTGAATTTAGTTTTGTTATTCATATGTTGCAGCTTAGACATGGCATAATAAGGACGTAAAATAAATAAAAAAGACATGGCATATGTAAACTCCAAATGTTTTTGATGAATTCATTATAAAACGAATCATACAACAATAACAATAATAATGATAATAATAATAATAATAATAATAATAATAATAATAATAATAATAATGGCAATACATAAATATACACATAAATGTACATATATAAGCTGCAACCAACCACTGGGCATTGTGACTTTGCGCGCGCCAGTCAGTCAAGCGAGCGAAAACGGAGAGAGGGAGAGATCCTTACGGCTCTACCTCACATCAAAGAATGACCACGCGATTAGCGTGGAACCCCCAGGCTCTGCTCCAGATGACGTCATGCGCAAGACGGACGAATTTGAGTCCCTTAGTGACGAGACCTGTACTTATATAGACCTTGGATACGTGCACACGCACGTACAAGATGCCATTATGTTATCCCGGGGAAGATAGTGAGATTGAAGGGGGGATTGACGACCCAAGTGAAGAATAAGAAAACATTATAATAGTTTTTTTTTGAAGTTTTTATTTTTTTTCTTCCTTTTTCCGTAGAACATCTCCATCCTGCTCGTCCTCTGACTCGCGTGCCTGCCTTATGCAATTGCATGAGTGCAATCCCATAATCACAGGCAATCGAGTTAAGAGTTTGTAAGTTTGTAAGATAGTGACGAGACCTGTACTTACATAGACCTTGGGTATGAGTTGCCCCAAAAAACTTGTGCTAACTTAAAATACGTAAAAACAAAACGGTAAAACATTAAATTAAAACACGAAACAAGATGGGAAGAGTTGGGTATGAAAGGAGTGAAGGAAGTGAAAGAAAGTTCACAATAACATGGAAGCTGCTGACAAGCTCAGAAGACTGGCTACTGTTCCTCAGCCCAGTCCTGTGACAGGAGATCGCGACCGAGGCCAGACCGCCATCCCCTGAGGAAGACATTATTTCGGTCTATCCAGTCCGTGCACCAAACATGAAGTTTGTCGAGTTGTTTAAAAACCCTTTTGCGCCACTCAAGGTTGAGTGGAAGCACAGATGCTCTCTCGTGTAATCGTGAGGACGACACGAAATCGTCCCAACTTATACTGTAGATCCATCTGAGTGCTTTATTCTGGATGACCTGTAGCTTACGTTTATTTGTATGTGATGCGAGTGTAAGTGTGAGTGGTGCGTATGTGAGGAGTGGGAGTATGAGGGCTTTGAACAGGTGCAGCTTCGTGCGAGGGGCCGCACGTCTGAATCGGAAAAGCGATTGTAGCTAATGTAGCTTTTAAATCAATGTGATGATGAAAAAGTGTCAGATGATCGAAAGTTACACCAAGCACGGTCCAAGAGCGTGTTACTTGAAGAGGTGCTTCTAGTCTGTCGAAAAAGTTTAGGTGTATTTGAGCGTAAGGAGGATTGTGTCTAGGGTTTAGAAAGAGGACTTTTGTTTTTGTCGCATTAGTTTTGATAAGCCATTTGTGCTCTCATCGAGAGACGGTGTCAAGCTCGGCGTTGATTCGTCGGACAACACCATCGAGCGAATCATGTCTGGCTAAGTGTGTGCAGTCGTCAGCGTAAAGTAACGTCAGTGAATCAGGGGTGGGGTCGGGGAGGTCATTAGTGTATAATATGTAAAGTGTTGGGCTGATTATGCTGCCTTGAGGTACGCCTGCATGCATACTAATGGTATCCGAGATATTACCTGTGAATTTAAGCATTAATTTACGGTCATCCAAGAAGCTGCACAGCAGCTTCTTGGTGCTCGAGGGAAAATTAAATTTAGTGCAGATTTTGTACTTCAAGCCAGCATGCCAGACCGTGTCAAAGGTGCGCTCCACGTCCTTGGTTACGAGAACCTTCTTTAGTCTCCTGTCTTTGTTGGTAAGACAGTACGTTGTCAGTATGTTCAGTACGTCATTTGTCGAGCGGTGTGAGCGAAGGCCAAATTGTTTTGAAGAGAGCAAGTCATGATCGTCAAGATACCGCCTTAGTAGAGAATTGATAATTCTTTCAAAGATTTTGCCTAATGTCTCGAGTAAACTAATAGGGCGGTAATTCTTGGGTTCTGAGATCTTTGTTTGGCTTAGGGATGAGGTCCACTAAAGCAGTTTTGAAAGGTGAGGGATAGTAGCCAGAGGCGAGGGGAGTGTTATTCAAGTGCGTCATAGCTCGTAAAACGTCAGGAAGATGAATTTAATACGTCTCGTCCGATCTGAGAGGAGCCCGGAGCCTTTCGAGGAAACCTCATTATTATTTGTTTAACCTCCTCCAGCAGGATGGGAGCACGGAATACGCATGTGTTGTCGAGCCTATCCAGATGGGTAATTGGCTCTGGTTCTGTCTCTATCCTTTGATCTTGGCTCCAGGTGTTGATGGATTGAATGTGATCATTAAACAAGAGGTGAGGGGGGTGAGGATAGAAGACAGTTTGCCAGTGATCATGAAAAAAATTTAATAACCTCCACGGGGGCCTGAAATATGAATGTTGTCCTTGAAGAGGTGACTGAATGGGAGGAAATTATTATCTTTTAATTGTCTAATTGATTGCCAGAATTCCCGTGGACTGCGAACTCTTATTGATTCTGTTTGTTTAATTAAATTTTGCCAATAAATTTTACGGTCATTATCAAAGCTATTGATGACATGATTTCTGAGGATAGTGAGGTCCCACTGTCCTTGGTGTAGTCGATTTAAATTTTGTAGAAAACGATTCCTGTAGCAGGTCAGGACGCTTGGTTCTCTCGCTTGGAAGACGTAATTTAAAGCGCTCTCGCGGGATGGCGCGGCGCATTGCAGCTGATATCCAAGCAAGAGATGATGCCAATATCTATCTATTTCGAGAGTGTTTTCTCGTTCAAGGTTAAAACTGAAATCTTGATTTGAAAGGTAAGTTTTGAAATCGTCCCAGTCTGCTTTTTTTGTACCGGAATGACGGTTTCTTTGTTTAGTATAGGTGTGGTAGAAAGCTTAATAATGACGGGTAAGTGGTCTGAACCGAAGTTCGGGCCGGGTTGTAAGTGTGTGTGATAGGGGAGTGCAGCCCTATTCCCGAAAACGAGATCAGGGCGGCCCTTCCCCTGTGGTGTGTATGATGTGAAGAAGTCGGGTCCGATGTAATGAAGTCTTTTTGTTTTGAAAATAGACAAGAGATGTCTACCGTGTGCGTTGTTGTAAGAGTGGTGAAATGCAGTGTGCTGCGTTAATGTCACCGGCAAAGAAGACTGGGAGATGGTTGTAATTAAATAATAAATTGAAATCATTAAGAGGCAAATTAGAATTAGGTCTGATAGAGGCAGTGGCAATCATTATAGGGCCCTGCTGGGTGAATAGCTTTACAGCCATGAAGTCACGATGTGTGAATGGAGGTGAAATTAATTCGAAATGAATGGTGGATTTAATGAGAATGCAGGAGCCTACACACCAGGCGTTTCGTGATTTCCTTGACGTGTAGCCGAAGTGTTTGATAGAATAGGAATTAGTAATAGAGGTGGAATTTAAAAGAACCACGTCAAGGTTTTCCCGATCTAGGAAATCGTAAAAAATATTTCTTACGTTATAAAATGATCTTACATTCGTTTGTACAATTCTCAGCATGGCACTTAATGCAGGTCAAGTTGCCTTTGGCTTACTTTACGTGGCGGACATGTCTGCTGCTCTCGGATCCTGGGCCGAGGACGAAGACGAGCCCCAGATTGGGCTTCCTCGGGGTCCGGGAGGGACTCCTGAGAGAGGGAGACGTGGGATTCTCGGGAATCGGCGGACCAATTCCCGACGCTTCCGTGTCTCCCCAGAGGCCCCCTGTCGGGGAGGACGGGAGCTGAGTCCCCGGGGGGAACAGGCAGCGAGGCCGCCCCCGCTTCTCCCTCAGGGCTGAGGTCGATGCGGAGGGACTCGTCGCTGTCCGAGTCCCCGATGATAGTGTCGTCATGGTGACGACGGCGAGGAGCCTCAGGCTCCGAGGGTGGCGGGTCTTTTTTTTTTTTTTTTAGTTTAGTTTAGTGGTGATTCAAGTTTGCGTTTGTGTTGTGTTTTTTTCTTGTGCAGTTTCTCGTGGTTTGCGTTGTGGTAGTGGGTGAGGGAGTACGTGTGCGTGAGAGGTAGAGGGCTTTGGTGTTGTGGTGGTCGCCACTCTGGCCTCGGTGTCTGTGTTTGTTTGTGCATACTGTGGAATGTAAAGGTCTTCGTCTTCAAAGATTTCCTCAGGAATCACGATGCTGGGGAAACCATTTTTCTGTAGGAGTATGGGGAGGATGTTTGTGAATTATTTGGCGGCTATTAAAGCCACGTGTAGTATTGTTTGTAGTTTTGGGTTGTTTGGAGTGGCGTTGTTTTGAGGGAAGTGAGGAAGAGGCAAGGTGTTTCCTGAGGGAATCGAGGTGGGTGGGTGTCTTGAAGTGGGTGTTGATGTTTGTAAAGGTTTGACTGTTGAAGCGTATGTTCGGTTATTGTTTTGTTTTAGTGCTTGTCTCCTTGTTTTGATAATGTCTTTGCGTTTCGGGCAAGACCCGCTGACAGCGACGTGCTGCCCCTCGCAATTGCAACATTTGATGGGCTTGTTTCATGTGGCATAAAGTGGCCTACTTCGCCACATCGGCTGCATCTCTGTTCGTGTGTACATGCGTGTTTTGAGTGGTTGTACCTGTAGCACTTAAGGCACTGGTCAACCTGAATAAAGCACTCAGGCTCTACATTATAGATGGGGACGGATGTGGTGAACATCACGATCCCACGAGATAGCAGTTTCTGTGCCTCCTCTGGCGCCGAGCATCAGATCTTGACGATCCGGGACTCGGGAGGTTTGAAGACATCAACGACAGTGACATCATTTTGCGCAGTCACTTCGGCCTGGATAGACTCGCGCGATCGTGGCAGGATTGTCTTGTCGATCTTTTTTACCACGACCGAGCATTTAGCCTTAGTCTCAGGGGAAGGAAGGGGTTTGAAACCCTGCTCTGCGAGTTTCCGTTGGCCAGATGAAAGAGGAAGGGGGTCAGTTGTTCAGGCTTAGCAACAACAACCTTATATCCATTGTGAACTTTGAAGCAGTGCGTGACTGCAACCTCGGTGAGAGAGAAGATTTTCTGGAGAGCCACCTCACAAGAGATGGGCTCTCCAGAGTATGTTAATTTGATCACATGACCCATGGTGAACGCATAGCGTGAGGGTGATGATGAAGGTCAGGGAGGGGAGTCTAGCAGATGCTAATTTTATGACGGAACGAGGAATGGTGAAAATGGTCTCAGTAAAAAGGAAGCACACTAAGCAAGAAAGCAATCTTTGTGTGTTAGGGCCGGTCGGGGTTGAGACCCTGCCGAGCTGGGAAAGTCCCTTATGTGCCCGGCCGACACCTCGCAGTAAAATTGCAATCTTGCAGTCGCGATTTTAATTGCCAGCACGCCCGTCAAGCAATTAATATCACCAGCATCAGGCAAACGTGCGAGATAACACCCAAAGTTATCACGCAAGGGCAAAGGTCGTCTTGCTGTGGAGACACAATCCCACAACCAGTAACCTTAGACCAAGTCCAGAGAGGGAGGTCAAATCAGGTCGTGGCTTATATCCTGACCCCGTACATCGCGGGCGTATATTTAGAACACGCCACGTGGTCATACATGCGGTACCAACAACAGGCGTACGAATATGGTATGCCTTATTAGTGACTCCCATATCGTACCACGTGGTTCACATCTATACCGCATGGTCGGCTACGGTCGCCATGTGCTACCCACGTGTTGCCAGGCTTCACCCAGACCACGCTGGTGCCCACGCTACCTTCGACACGCCGCGAGCCAAGGGTTATATAAGGTCACCAGGCTGACCCGAGGATCTCATCCTCTCACACCTCGACGGGCCGGCCCTTGCCCCGGGCTGGTCTCTCATTCACTTCAAGCTCACTAACCTTTAAGGTCAGAACTACGCGACCCCGGCCATCCCCGAGAATACCCGTGGCCTGACGACGAGAGAATGAGAGAGAGAGAGAGAGAGAGAGAGAGAGAGAGAGAGAGAGAGAGAGAGAGAGAGAGAGAGAGAGAGAGAGAGAGAGAGAGGGAGAGGGAGAGAGAGAGAGAGAGAGGGGGGGGGGGAGAGAAAGAGAGGAGAGAGAGAGTGTGTGAGAGAAAGGAGAGAGAGAGAAAGAGAAGAGAGATACAGAGTGAAGGAAAGAGAGAAGAAAGAGAGGAGAGAGAGAGAAAGAGAGGAGAGAGAGAGAAAGAAAAAGGGAAGGGAGAGAGAGAGAAGAAAGAGAGGGGAGAGAGAGAGAAGAAAGAGAGGAGAGAGAGAGAAAGAGAGGAGAGAGAGAGAAAGAAAAAGAGAGGGGAGAGAGAGGGGAGAGAGAGAGGAGAGAGAGAGAAAGAAAAAGAGAGGAGAGAGAGAGAGAAAGAAAAAGAGAGGGGAGAGAGAGAGAGAAAGAGAGCAGAGAGAGAGAAAGAAAAAGAGAGGGATGGAGAGAGAGAGAAAGAAAGAGAGGAGAGAGAGAGTGAGAGAAAAAGAGGAGAGAGTGAGAGAAAAAGAGGAGAGAGAGAGAAAAAAAAGGAGAGGAGAGAGAGAGAGAAAAAAAGAGGAGAGAGAGAGAGAGAAAGAGAGGAGAGAGAGAGGGAAAGAAACAGAGGAGAGAGAGAGAAAGAAAGAGAGGAGAGAGAGTGTGTGTGTGAGAGAGAGAAAGAGAGGAGAGAGAGAGAAAGAAAAAGAGAGGGGGGAGAGAGAGAAAGAAAGAGAGAACAGAGAGAGAGAGGAGAGAGAGAGAGAAAGAGAGAAAAAAAGAGAGGTGAGAGAGAGAGAGAAAGAGAGGAGAGAGAGTGTGAGAGAAAGAGAGTAGAGAGAGTGTGAGAGAAAGAAAGGAGAGAGAGTGTGAGAGAAAGAAAGGAGAGAGAATGTGAGAGAAAGAGAGGAGAAAGATTGTGAGAGAGAGAGAGAAAGAGAGAAGAGAGAGTGTGAGAAAAAGAGAGGAGAGCGAGAAAGAGAGGAGAGAGAGAGAGAGAGAGAAAGAGAGGAGAGAGGGAGGAAAGGAGAGGAGAGGGAGAGGGGAGA
>NC_091557.1:19254444-19258264 GCF_042767895.1 Penaeus vannamei | reverse complement strand
GGTCCAGGTGTCCCACAGCCTGCCTTGCTGGGTGAATGGGGTAGTACCCCTCCCCCCCACTACACTACATGATTCACAGCCAGTGGGTTTATATCTGGGGGAGGAGGCCTGGGCTAATCAAAATACCCACTAAAATCATGATACTATTATATAGATATTGTTAAAAGTAATATGTGAAAAGTAGCACAACAGTAGTGCTCTAGTATTCAAATGACCAAAAGGCAAAAGGCAAAACTTTGTAGTGCAGGTGCCACAGTCATTAGTAAATGCTCATTTAACCACTTGGATCCAAAGGCTTCACTGCCTGAATGTGGCCCAAAATACTTACTTGGACTTACCTGAGTGGCCACTCTGACTGGTGTGAGGCTTGCAGGCCAGGCATACACAAACACTCATGTGTGGTGACTAGACTACATGCCTCCCTTTTGCAATGGTATTTTTTTTCTTTTCAGCATAAGGCTTTTCAGCTTTACTATTTACCAATGTTTGTATTTGTCATTTGCTTTGCTTTATCCACTGTTTTCCTTGCACAGACTCCATATCATCTGTCTTGGTACTACATAAATTAATGTATTAATGACAAAAATAATTGAATTTTTCCCATAATATTCTATTTTCTGTAATACACCCTATTCCCCCAGTCATGGCAAGCAGGAATAAGATCCTGAGCATGGAAATGGCATCCTCCCTGGAGCCAAGAATCTTCCAGTCATGGCTCATATATTGTACATTTCACACTCATTTATCAATGGAAATAATACAAAAGACCCTTCTTAAATGTCTACATACCCTAAATACCCTCCAAGAGTTTTGTGAACTCGTGGCAAGTCATTCCTGCCACTCTTGCTTTCAGCCAAAATTCCCATGACAGCAAATTCCTGTCAGCTGGCCCTCAACCAAATTTTCCTATGACAGCACATTCATGTCATTCACCCCTCAAGCCAATTTTTTCATGACATGATGGTTAGGGCATCCAGAACATAAAGTATGAGACATCTTGACAGTAGAAGACCAACATATGGGGAAAATTATGGTAATGGAAAATAAAAACAATCAAGACATTACCTACAATAACAATTTCTGAACTTACAAAAAATATTGTGGATGGATTAAGTAATTCAAATAAATGATTTTCATTAGAAAAATCTGCACATTTTTTTTACAATATCCATACCTTGTTGAAGCCTCTGTTTTCTGGGTTATAAGTTGAACTTGAGGAATCTTATCAGAACTGTGGACATTATTTGTACAAGTTTCAACAATTTGGGGAGCCAGTATCAGCTGATCCACTATGTTTTTTTTCTTCCGGACTTTTTGCCAAGGTGAATGTTCTGTAAAGATTCAAAATTTTAGGGAAGAAATTAAATCCTTATGTGAAATAAAAGAAGATTCAGCATTTAAATTGCATGCATGCATGCATATATATATATATACATACCTGCAGAAATATGATTCTGAGTTGAAATTTCCTCATCCCTGTTGATGATCAGTTCAGAATGGCATTCATTTTTTTCAGTGTGTGGGGTGACCTTTCCATTGCTCTCAATGGAACGTTCTTCCAAGTCATCAAAATTAAGAGCTTCTAATTCTTGCTGTATGTCTTTTAAAGAATCAGAATCAGACAGTGAACCCACAGAGAACTGGGAAGAAGTTGAAGAATTTCTTGTTCGTGATTCACTCTGACTATTTCTGTGTGAGCGTTTCTTTTTGCGTGAAGAACCCTGCCCTTTACTCCTACTCGGTCTATCTGTGGTAATGCAGGAAAAATCATATATTACTAAATCCAAAGATAAATATCAGTAGCATATCTACAAACTCTGGTCACCTCACTTCTCGAGGAAGGGGGAGAAATGAACACTCCCACTCTCTGTGTGGGATTCGTGCTGAGCAAGCTGTAAACAATACAACAGAATAAAACATGAATATACCAGAAGCCTTTTACCTTTCCCTTTTTTGAAGCAGTAAAGTAAAAAGGCCATTGATATAACTGTGTTTTCCTCCTCTTCCTTTTGTCATTTTAAGTACAAATCCTATTATCATTCTTTGAGAGAATTTGTATATCTAGCTATTAATATTGACAACAGTTTCATCGATGCAAAGTATAATGGTAATTGTAAAAACATTTTCTCCACATTGTGTTTATCAACTTGGTATAGCAAACAAGAGAAATGCTCTGTATTTACACCTTCAGTTTTGCCCATCCTATATCATCTTGACCCCAACCACTTTCTGACTGTTACAAATACCACTGAGAAAATGTATTAACATTCCTTTCACTATATTCAAATTATGAAATCAAACTGAAAATAAATCAGACCATTTTTCAATATGATTTTTTATTAAAAAAGGAATTTAAAAACTGTAAGATCAATAATAATCCTATGTGATATTGGTCAAAGGTCCACTTGTTTAGTTTATGAATAAAGTATACAAGAAGTTTGGAAAAGTGAATACCAAAAGAAAAAAGAAAAACAGGTAATAAAATCAGTGTACCTGTAAATTCTGGTGTATCAAGTGTAGGATTGAGAAATATGCTCAAAATAGACAAGGACTGAAAGACCTCCCAGAGGTGATGAATGATGTACTAGGTACTAGTGCCCATTAGATAATGATGCTAGAGCCATTAGAAATTAAAAATCTGAATTGCAGACTTTTCCTTCTTTCAAATTATTTATTTTCTCTATGATCAATGGTTCATCATTCTGGACCTCCCATACTTGACATGAGAACAGTTCTAAGAAAATGATTCAAAATAAATATCAACCTTGCAAAATGCTTTCTCTTTAGAATGTATCCAAAAAAGAACTTAGTGTTCTTAACCCTTTAAGAGCATCAATTCTTCAAAGGAATTCAGGAGCTGCATTATGGAAAGGGGAGAGGGGAATGTACCAGGTACTTCAACATGTATAGTTTACTTGCAAACCATAAGCAATGTTATCATTGTTTTAGCAGTGGTTCCTATAGCACATGGCCAAGTTTTTCTATATGTACAGTAAAGTTGACTACCAAAGAATGTTAGCTAAAGCAGCACATCTTGTGTAGTCTACATCTACTCTTAAACCATTGCTGGTAGGTAAATGTACAGTTGACTCTAATTTTCTGTTGACTCTAATTTTCTTTTGTGAATATTGTTTGCATATAGATGAGCTAATTAGTAAGCTTATGTAACCTTACCTGATCTTCCCATTCCTTGAGCTGGTTGTGTTACTACTATTATAATCATTGGATCAGTAACAATACTAATAGCAAAAACAAAATAAAATAAAAAAAATGCAGAGAAAAGGGTAAACAGGTGAGATAGCTAAGACTAGTAACTGATTCACTGGTGATTAACCCTTCAATGACAGTAATGGCTATAGCCATCATGACGTAACAACCTATGACCTGTAAATGCATTATGACTCAAAGAGGGTGGGCTGGCATTACACAGCTTAGGCCTAGCCACAAAGTCTAGCCTGTAATATTACATCACAAATAAATCAGGCCCATAGGGTTAAGCACTTGTGGAGGCATCAATGAGTAAAAACAACTTTAATAAACAATAAAAAGTGGACATTAAATTTGTTTTTGCCATCCTAGTGTCAATGGGTTCAAATGGTTAAAGAACTAAGTCAGGGATGTCAAAGTCATGGCTTGTGGCCAAAACTTGGCCCTATGTCAGTGGTCCAAGAGATAGCAAGAATAATTATTAGCCTAAGAAATAATGATCACTATGGTGCAAAATGATATCAAATACATTTTGCTTCCATCTGTGTCATCATTTAAAATCTAATAAACAAAACAGAATTTGAGAAAAGTATAGGTAAGTTGCAAGTTTTAA
>NC_091557.1:19202022-19209528 GCF_042767895.1 Penaeus vannamei | reverse complement strand
GTGTGCGTGTCTATATATAATTATATATATATATATATATATATATATATATATATATATATATGTATAAATTATATATACACACACACACACACACACACACACACACACACACACACACACACACACAAAATATATATATATATATATATATATATATATTTTTGTATATATGTATATATATACATATGTATATATATATGTATATATATGTATATATGTACATATATATACATATATATATACATATTTATACATATAATATATATATATATATATATACATATATATGCTAGAAATAAATAAATAAATATATATATATGTAGTGGATATTTATAAACTCCGTAGAGTTAAAGATGTTGGTTTGGTAGCGTGTTATCTAGCTACAGGTAATCTCCATGTGAGTCTGGCGTTAATTAGTAATGACTCTCAGGTGAGTTTAAGGGTGATTCCGTAGTCACGATAAAAAAAAACAATAAGACCACTGGCTGACAAAAAGGCAACATAAAAAGGAGCATCCATATTATACATTTATTTCGCACAAAACTTTCAAAAGAACAAATACACAGGACAACACACCATACACTTACTTGAAAAAACACAGAGGCAACCCGCCATAGCCCGAGAAGCACCAGTCAGCCAGCTAAAATCCAACGGTCTGTCACCACACACGAACAAAAGCCTCCCTCTCCTAGACCGATCTGGCTTGACCTTATATACCGTTGGCTATCGTGCTTACTGGGATTTTACCCATAATGCAATTAACTTTGTTTGTTAAATAGTGTATGGTGTGTTTAAAATAAGTTGGAAAATACATAAAATAAAAGAACGATAAAACTATACAAAAATGGGCACATAAAATGGATAAAAGATAGGAAAGTACGAAAAAGTGAAAGAAGGGATCCGTGAGAGAAAGCGGAGAAACACGAAGGGAAAAACGAAAGAAAAACAAAGCTAAGGTGAATTAGTCGAAGACGAAACGGCAAGAATAAAACAAGGTAAGTATAGAATATAAGGTAAGTAGTGTATAAGTAGTGTCGTGTATAGTAGGAGTAATGTAGATGTAGAGGTAGATCACGGACCAGTGGGAAAGGTAAGTCAAAGGATTATAAAACACAGGTTTATTCTTATATAAAAAAGGCGCAGACACACAGGAAACAGCAAAGCCACGTCATCTTGCAGGGCGGAGGAGTCCGTAGATTATTTAAGTAACGATCCAAAATGTCAGGGGAACAGGCGGCCCGAAAGCCTACGGGATGACCCGCCTACAGCCAGGGGAAATTCACTACAACTCCCTCCCCGCCTGACTTCGGACGACTCCCTCTCGGCCTCGACGCACACAGAACGGCCACTGTCTGCTTCTGAGGACCCTAGCGTGCGGCCCGGTCCAGCCACTCTCGACTGAGCAGACAGGGTCATGCAGCATCAGAAGGGCAAGCAGAGAGGTGACGAGAGGAGTCGGTCGAAGGCCACACCACCGGATCCACGGGTCGGAAGAACCAAGCAGCTCACGGGCACCACGACCGTCCACGACCCTCCGGAGGAACGGCTCTACACTGCGGATGGACTCAAAAGGACCGTAAAGCACAAGGAACATCACACCTGCAAGAGACTGGGATTAGTGTATGGCATTTACTGTGTTCATCCTGTATAAAAGTAAACTCCTGAAAGGAATGCCACTGATAAATCTATATATACGGATGCACGACCAGACAGGAAGAAGGGCAACGAAGGATGAAAGCGAAGAAGGCAAAGGACGACGACCCAGCAAGCAATCACACCCAGGCTGAAAGAACAGGAAAGAGACAGAATAAACCGAAAAAATGAAATAAAATCAATGGGCCCAAAACATAAAATAAAAATAAGATAAAATGAAACTTAAAATCAAACTTGAAATTAAATACAAAACTTTTACATAAGAAATACAAAATGAACTTAAGAACAAACTTAAAATTAAGCTTACAATTAATGGACCTTAAAAATACAACTTAAACATAAAAACTTAAAAGTAAACTTAAAACCTACAAACTTAAGAATTATACAGAACTAAATTACATAAAAATCAAGCACAAATTTAAGAAGCAAATATATAAACTTAAGATTAAACATGAAAAAAGACCTCAAAGAAGAAGACCAACCACATGTTGGAGAGGTGTACATACATTACCATGAATACACTGCCATAAAATACAGAACCTATCATCTCGACTTGGGCTGGAAGAATACAATTCAGATTAATACACGGCACATACAATGTTAATGCACAATTTCTTATGTCATTCAACACTGCTGATACATTAATTTTCACGCACTTATTCGTTTTCAGAGCATTTTCTATTACGATACTGAACACTTTGCACTCAATACAAAACCTCTCACTGGCACAGGCCTTCAAGTAAAAACAAAGAGGGAGACCAATCTAGGCTAACCATGGTCAGGAGGTCGGCAAAAGGAAGCCAAGAGAGCAACTGCAGGATCATCCTCCGGGAGCCCGTCTAAAGGAGGAGGATCGTCCACGTCCCCATCCTCATCTAGCTCATCCTCATCTGGCAGGTAGAGTTCATCATTCGTCCTGTAAGGCCTCAGCTGATTGAGGTGGTAAATCTTCTCCTTGTAAGGAGGAGAGAGAACCCTAACCAACCGTGTTACAGGACCGGTCTTCTTGCAAATACGAGCCGGGCCAAACCACCGGGGACCAAGAGCTCCACGCCGTCCTGCTCCAGCCATGCGAGGAAGGTCTTTAAAGAGGACCAAATCACCAACCTCAGCAGCAAAGGTGGACGTGCGGGTTCGCCAATTATAATCCTGGGCCCAGCCTTCTCTGGCCTGCACTGACGTCTCCACGGCAATCTCTCTAGCTCTCCTCAACCTAGCAGCAAACGACTGTGCTGCCTCATGATCAGTCTCCTCATAATTGCTATTGCCAACAGGATAGGTGCCAATATGTCCAGTCAACAAGTAGAGAGGTTGATCACCTACTGAGCGGTGTACCGCACTGTTCATGGCCAAACGAACATATGGCAAAAGTTCATCCCATTCTAAGGGAGAAGCCTCCAGAAGAGTTGCCAAGGCGTTTTTCACCACCCGATTGGTGCGTTCAATCATCCCGTTAGCTTGGGGATGGAAAGCAGTAGTGAAAATAGTTTGTACACTGGCTAACTCACACACCCCCTTAAATAAATTGTTTTTAAATTCTCGGCCATTGTCTATTTGCAATAAACGAGGTGGCCCAAACACAGTCACGAACTGATTAATAAAAGCATCAGCCACAGTCTCTGCATCCTTGGATGGCAGAGGTATCAACTGAATGTATCGGGTGAGTTGGTCTATGAAAACCAATACATATCTATTGCCTTGGGAGGTCACTTCCAGTTCCATTAGGTCTGCAGATACCCTTTCCAGTGGGAAACTGGCCTGTGGTGCAGCAGCAAGAGGAGCACGATAAGCCATACCCTTACGTTTCTGGCAAGATCGACATGTACCAACGTATTCTTTGACGGCAGCCAACATGTTAGGGAAGTAAAAGTAATCCCTGAGCTTACAATATGTCCTGTAGACCCCAGGGTGACCTGCTGTTGCACTTGAATGAGCTAAATGCATGGCAGAACCCCTAAGTGTCTTTGGCACTACTAACTGATGGAGTACTCGATCTGGGAGGTGACGAACATGGTATAAAACTCCATCTCGAAGCTCAAGCTCTTCAAGAGTTAGAGGAAGGCGACGACGTGGCAAATTCCGTTCCTCTAAATATTCGATCACCTCTTTCCACAGGGGATCCTCAAGTTGGTGACGACGCAGATCGTCTGGATCACGATTGTGCAGTTCTGTTGCAGCCACTGCACGACTCAACTGGTCTGGGACACGATGCTGAGTCCCTTGTTTGTATTTTAATATATAGTTATAAAAACTAAGTTCGTGTGACCACCGAGTCATACGTAAACTCTTTATTTTTCTACTAAACACATAAGTCAAAGGCCTATGGTCTGTGTAAATGTAGAAGCGGTGCCCATATACATAGCAGTCGAAGGCTCATACCCCTTCCACTACTGCAAGTGCTTCACAATCAATTGCAGGATAACGAGTCTCGGCATCCCTAAGTTTGCGGCTGAAGTATGCAACAGGCTGCAAGCGACCCTCATCATCACTTTGCATTAAGCAAGCGCCGATTGCAACACCCGACGCATCGGTGTGGATCTCAAAGGACCTGTCAAAATCGGGCTTACTAAGAACTGGGGCTGAGATAAGTGCCGTCTTCAAGCTCTGGAAAGCAATTTCCTCCGGCTGACCCCAGGCAAACTTGGCATCCTTACGTGTCAAGCTCGTCAGTGGAGCTGCAATATTTGAATATTGTTTAATATGCTTCCTAAAGAAGCCTGTGCAACCGAGACAGCGGCGCACTTCCTTTTGATTCCTAGGCTGAGGCATCTTTTGTATGGCAGCCACCTTATCTGGGTCAGGTTCCACACCCTTAGGCGAGATCTTAAAGCCCAAGAATTTAAATGTAACTGTTGCAAAGACACATTTCTTCCTGTTGAGCCTGAATCCTGCTTTTAAAAGGAGCGACAGAGTCTCATCTAAGTGTCTCAGATGGTCATCAAAGTTGTTGCTGTGCACCACCACATCATCTAAATAGGCAATGGTGTGCCTGCCTAAAACAGATGAAAGCACACAGTTAACAGCCCGTTGAAATGTTGAAGGGGCAGTTGCCAACCCAAATGGCAACTTTCTGAACTGAAAAAGTCTATGCCCATCTGAGAATGCAGTCTTCGGCCTATCATCTGGACTGACATCCACTGTCCAGTAGGCACTGCGAGCATCAAGAGCAGTAAACCACATGGTTCCATGGAGCTGATCAATGAGCTCATCAATGCGTGGCATTGGATAAGCATCTTGCTCTGTAATGCTGTTGAGACCTCTGTAGTCAATGCAGAAACGGGTGGACCCATCCTTCTTTCTGACGAGCACAATTGGGGAATGCCAAGGAGAGGTGGAATGCTCAATAACCCCTTGTGAGAGCATATTGTCACATTCCTTCCGTATGAACTTTTTAGAGGCTTCTGGGAGACGCCACTGCCTCACACATGGTGGACCTTCGCCCTCTTTTGTTTTAATAGTATGGGATATACCAGGTACCGTCCCTAATTTACCTTGTGCATCAAATAATGCCACATACTTTACAAGTACCTGCCTGAGCTGCTGTTGTTGCTCAAGGGTGAGATGGCCCAGATCAATCTCACTTAAAAGGTCACCAAGCTCAGCATCTTTCAGCTGAAAATCTTCAGGGCAGTCGGTGTTTGAACCCGACTGGTCAACCCCAACAGGTGCTTGTGTCATAACACTGCAAGGTGGGAGATCCACATCTGGCAGAAGGATGTAATCATCTGCACCCCAAAAATCTCCAACAGCATCAAAGCTGTCAAAGTCATCGTCAATAAATCCCTCACCAAGTTCAAAATCATTGTCATTGCCCATGAAAAGCTCAGTCCCTAAAGCTTGCTCTTCTGCAGCATACTGGAAAGAAGTCCCAGGAATGGCAGCTTTTTTTATCTTGGCACTTTTACTATTAATCATTTTGGTTTTATTTGGCACTGCACTATCAGAAACAACACCCTTAACACTCGCATTAGCACTTTCACTATTAATACCACCAACACTGGCACTTTTCATGGTATCACAAACACTAACATCACTTTCATTTTGCTTATCATCAACTACATCTGTGCTTCCAGCCTCAAGTGAGAAAACTTGTACAATGTTTTCAACTACAGCTAACCTATGTCCATTTCTTAATTTTACAGGACGTGCAGTCTCATTTACTGCCCAGACTTTAAGTCGGCCATCTTTCACCTCTTGTAGAGACCTAGGTACCACCAAGGGACACTCAATACCAGATACCATAAGTTCCTTGGCGGCTTGCATACCCCTAGGAACGCTACACTTGACAAAACGTCCACTACGAGGCGGTACAAAAGCAGGTACAGCAACATGTGCAACCTGTGAAGCAGGTAGCGATCTTGGTTGCTTGCAATGTACCTCAACAACCTGTAATGACTGGGAGTCAGTATACGTGACTGAAAACTTCTGACCTTGCAAGACCAAAACATCCACCTTACTATGGTCAGAAAAACACTCAAGCCTGAAGTTAAAACGTCTGAGGAGATCCATGCCCAAAAGAATATCTCCAGGAAAGGAAATACCATCCAAGATACATACTTTATGTTTAACACAAATTCGATCATTCACACGAAAACTCACCAAACTTTCACCCAAAACTGGAATGGTCTTACCAGAAACTCCTTTCACCCTTTAAAAAGATTCATTCTCACATCTTATTCCCATCTTTCCTGCAGCTATCCCCTTGACAATGGTCACCTCAGACCCCGTGTCGACAAAACACTGCGTTTTGAAGCCATTGACCATCAAAGAAACCATAGGTCGACCAGCAGGTTTCTGAAGAACCTCATTATCGCAATCAGTGGTTGACAGCACTTCTTTGCTCGCCAGTGACGGTGTCGCTGCCACGCTCGACCTGGCGCGATACAAAGGGACACTGCCGTGCAAAGTGACCTTGCTCACCACATGCAAAGCACTTCCTCCTTTCACTCAACACACGACACTCTGAACTATCATGCTCGTGGTTCTTGTGGTAGCGACAATACTTTCTAGGAGGATCTACCTCGGCTGCTGCTAGAACCCGTGGTCGGAAAGGCGACCTAGTAGGAGAGCTTACCCCAGGACCTTCACTTTCCCTGAGACTCCAAACTCTCTGGGTAGTCTCAACAAGATTACAAAGCTCTGCTTCTTCCTTCACCACAACTACTTCCCTAATCCATCGAGGAAGACCTTGCAAAAAGACCCTTCTGATGAGGTCATCAGGGTCACCAATAGCACGAGGATAATCCCGTAATCCCTGGTACACCATACCTTCCAATGTTAAATAAAAATCCATAGGTGCTTGCCCAGCTTGTAGTTTCTGACTATGAAGCACACGATAAAAATCAGATGAAGTGCCAGTCCCCCTGAACTTCTGCCTAAGTTTATCTTTAAATTCTACCCAGGAGACAATACTATCAAAGAGGGGGGAATTTATTATAAGTTCTGCTGCACCCTTACATGAAGCCTTTGCAGCTTTAATAAAGGCTGCATCGGTCTGAGGTCGAGTGTGGTTCTCGACACTCCGGAGCCAGCTCTCGACCTCTTGATTACGCTTAAGGGGATGGGCAGAGCTAACTTCTGCCTTAAACTGAGGAATTGGATCCCTTTGCACCACAAACTCAACTGGGGGAGCTTCCCTGAGAGAAACGGGTGATGAAGGGCGAGATATACGGGCTTCCAACTCGCTATTCTGCAAGCGCAGATTCTGAACCTCTAGGGTGAGCCGAGAGATCTTTTGGAAAAGCTCTTCCATCACTGAAATCTCTGGAAGTCTCTCGATGCCTCGGTCATCCGAATCTGGCAGGAGAGTTTGCCCTGAAGGGGAATTCCTTCCTACCGAAGGAGCAGAAG
>NC_091557.1:19171965-19174465 GCF_042767895.1 Penaeus vannamei | reverse complement strand
CAATGAACGAGAATTCTTCTATGATGAAGAAACCAAGGAATATTTCTTTGACAGAGATCCTGATATATTTCGACATATTCTGAATTATTATCGCACGGGAAAGCTTCACTATCCTAAACACGAGTGTCTCACCAGCTACGATGAGGAACTCGCTTTCTTTGGTATCATTCCTGACGTCATTGGTGATTGTTGTTATGAAGATTATCGTGATCGTAAACGTGAAAATGCAGAGCGTCTATTGGATGACAAACTCTCAGAGAGTGGAGAGCAAGATAAATATGTTTACCGTACTATACGCGAGCGCATGTGGCGCGCATTTGAAAATCCTCACACGTCAACTGCAGCATTAGTGTTTTACTACGTAACTGGTTTCTTCATTGCCGTGTCGGTCATGGCTAACGTTGTCGAGACCGTTCCTTGCGGCCAACTGCCAGGCAAGAAGGAATCTCAGCCCTGCGGGGAGCGCTACAAAATAATCTTCTTCTGTGGAGACACTGCATGCGTCATGATTTTCACAGCAGAATATCTCCTCCGAATGTTCGCAGCGCCAGACCGCTGTAAGTTCGTCCGGTCAGTGATGTCCATCATCGATGTGGTAGCCATCCTTCCCTATTATATCGGGTTAGGAATCACCGACAACGACGACGTTTCCGGCGCCTTTGTCACTCTGAGAGTGTTTCGTGTGTTCAGGATCTTTAAGTTTTCGAGGCACTCACAAGGACTTCGAATTCTTGGCTACACGCTTAAGTCATGCGCCTCAGAACTAGGGTTTCTTGTCTTCTCATTGGCCATGGCCATCATTATTTTCGCTACTGTCATGTTCTATGCAGAAAAGAATGTAGAAGAGACAACCTTCACATCCATCCCGTCTGCGTTTTGGTACACCATCGTTACCATGACGACGTTAGGGTAAGTATCGGAATACTTTTATACATACACACACACACACACACACACACACACACACACACACACACACACACACACACACACACACACACACACACATACACACACACACACACACACACACACACACACACACACACACACATACACACACACACACACACACACACACACACACACACACACACACACACACACACACACATATATATATATATATATATATATATATATATGTTTATATTTATATATCAATGTTATTTTCTCATGTTAGTCACACGCACACACACACACACACACACACACACACACACACACACACACACACACACACACACACACACACACACGTACGCACACGCACACGCACACACGCAAGCACGATCACACTCATGCACGCACGCGCGACCGCACGCACACACACACACACACACACACACACACACACACACACACACACACACACACACACACACACACACACACACACACACATACACACATACACACAAACACAAACAAATCAAACACAGAAACACACATACACTCACTCACACTCAGACACACAATTCACGCATCTAAAGACACACATGCGCACGCGCAGAACAAACACACAACAGAACAAACACACGCATATGTATACATTCACTCACACACCCACACAACCACACACACACAGAGTATGCAAGCAAACAAATACGATTATACAAACAGAAACATATGTGCACATACAGACACACATGCAATTACTTACAAATAAACACACAGACATACACTTACTTAAGCGTGTATGTGTGTGTGTGTTTGTATGTATGTATATATGTATATGGATATACATACACATATATTCATTATCGGATTGATCGTTTGGCCGAAGTGCCGCGGAATTTCTGCGAAACATCTGGCAATGCTTAAACTTGTGATATACATTATGTTTTTGTCCTTCCCGGTTTTCTCTCTTCTGTCGTCGAGCCCTGTAGTAAGCCTCATCCCACCTCCCTGCTCCGTGCCACATGGCAGACGAAGAGGCCCTGTGCTTAGCATCATCACCGAGCAGACTTTTCCGCACCCACGGACTAACCATTTCTCTATGTGTTGATCGGCCCAGCGTGTAGAAAACATTAATGCCACAATTCGAATGTTCGTTGCCTACTTCTGTTTTCTTACTCTTATGTTGCTTCATGTGTTGCTGCAGGGCACACGAGGTGGTTTAGTTTGAGTTGATCTTGATTGATTTTTTCTAGATGTTTATCAATGCGATTACTGCGTAAATTATTACCACACAAAATTAATAGTAAAGATACTAATAATCATGATAATGATAATGTTGATAACGATGTTGATAGTAATAATAATAATAATAATGATAATAATGATAATGATATTGATAATGAATATGATGCTAATGACAGTAACAATACAAATATTAGTAATTATAATGGTAATGGTAATAACAGTGATAATAATATTATTATAAATGATAATGGTAATAATCATAATCATGATAATAATGATGATGATGATGATATTAATGATGATAATAACAATTATGATTACACCAACAACACTATTGATAATAGTAATGATAATT
>NC_091557.1:19106965-19121965 GCF_042767895.1 Penaeus vannamei | reverse complement strand
CTGACATTCAACTCTCTGTCTGTCTGTCTGTCTGTCTGTCTGTCTGACATTCAACTCCCTCTCTCTCTGTCTGTCTGACATTCAACTCCCTCTCTGTCTGTCTGTCTGTCTGACATTCAACTTCCTCTCTCTCTGTCTGTCTGTCTGACATTCAACTCTCTCTCTCTCTCTCTCTATCTGTCTGTCTGACATTCAACTCTCTCTCTCTCTCTCTGTCAGTCTGACATTCAACTCTCTCTCTCTGTCTGTTTGTCTGACATTCAACTCCCTCTCTGTCTGTCTGACATTCAACTCCCTCTCTGTCTTTCTGTCTGTCTGACATTCAACTCCCTCTCTCTCTGTCTGTCTATCTGTCTGACATTCAACTCCCTCTCTCTCTGTCTGTCTGTCTGACATTCAAAGCTCTCTGTCTGTCTGTGTCTGTCTGACATTCAACTCTCTCTCTCTGTCTGTCTATCTGTCTGACATTCAACTCCCTCTCTCTCTGTCTGTCTGTCTGACATTCAAATCTCTCTGTCTGTCTCTGTCTGTCTGACATTCAACTCCCTCTCTGTCTTTCTGTCTGATATTCAACTCCCTCTCTCTCTGTCTGTCTATCTGTCTGACATTCAACTCCCTCTCTCTCTGTCTGTCTGTCTGACATTCAAATCTCTCTGTCTGTCTCTGTCTGTCTGACATTCATCTCTCTCTCTCTGTCTGTCTATCTGTCTGGCATTCAACTCCCTCTCTCTCTGTCTGTCTGTCTGACATTCAAATCTCTCTGTCTGTCTCTGTCTGTCTGATATTCAACTCCCTCTCTCTCTGTCTGTCTGACATTTAACTCCCTCTCTGTCATTCTGTCTGTCTGGCATTCAACTCCCTCTCTCTCTGTCTGTCTGTCTGACATTCAACTCCCTCTCTGTCATTCTGTCTGTCTGACATTCAACTCCCTCTCTCTCTGTCTGTCTGTCTGACATTCAACTCCCTCTCTCTGTCTGTCTGTCTGACATTCAACTCCCTCTCTGTCTGTCTGTCTGTCTGTCTGTCTGACATTCAACTCCCTCTCTCTCTGTCTGTCTGACATTCAACTCCCTCTCTCTCTGTCTGTCTGTCTGTCTGTCTGACATTCAACTCCCTCTCTCTCTGTCTGTCTGTCTGTCTTTCTGACATTCAACTCCCTCTCTCTCTGTCTGTCTGTCTGTCTGACATTCAACTCCCTCTCTCTCTCTCTGTCTGTCTGTCTGTCTGACATTCAACTCCCTCTCTCTGTCTGTCTGTCTGACATTCAACTCCCTCTCTCTCTGTCTGTCTGTCTGTCTGACATTCAACTCCCTCTCTCTCTGTCTGTCTGTCTGTCTGTCTGACATTCAACTCCCTCTCTCTCTGTCTGTCTGACATTCAACTCCCTGTCTCTCTGTCTGTCTGTCTGTCTGTCTGTCTGACATTCAACTCCCTCTCTCTCTGTCTGTCTGACATTCAACTCCCTGTCTCTCTGTCTGTCTGTCTGTCTGTCTGTCTGACATTAAACTCCCTGTCTCTCTGTCTGTCTGTCTGTCTGACATTCAACTCCCTGTCTCTCTATCTGTCTGTCTGTCTGACATTCAACTCCCTCTCTCTCTGTCTTTCTGTCTGTCTGACATTCGACTTTCTCTCTCTGTCTGTCTGTCTGACATTCAACACTCTGTCTGTCTGTTTGTCTGTCTGTCTGTCTGTCTGACCTTCAACTCTCTGTCTGTCTGTCTGACATTGAACTCCCTCTCTCTCTCTCTGTCTGACATTCAACTCCCTCTTTCTCTTTCTGTCTGTCTGACATTCAACTCCCTCTCTCTCTGTCTGTCTGTCTGACATTCACCTCCCTCTCTCTCTGTCTGTCTGTCTGACATTCTACTCCCTCTCTCTCTCTCTGTCTGACATTCAACTCCCTCTCTCTGTCTGTCTGTCTGACATTCAACTCTCTCTCTCTGTCTGTCTGTCTGACATTCAACTCTCTCTCTCTCTCTCTTTCTGTCTGACATTCAACTCTCTCTCTCTCTGTCTGTCTGTTTGTCTGACATTCAACTCCCTCTCTGTCTGTCTGTCTGTCTGACATTCAACTCCCTCTCTCTCTGTCTGTCTGTCTGTCTGAGATTCAACTCTCTCTCTCTCTGTCGGTCTGACATTCAACTCCCTCTCTCTCTTTTTGTCTGACATTCAACTCACTCTCTCTCTGTCTGTCTGTCTGACATTCAACTCCCTCTCTCTCTTTTTGTCTGACATTCAACTCACTCTCTCTCTGTCTGTCTGTCTGTCTGACATTCAACTCCCTCTCTCTCTGTCTGTCTGTCTGTCTGACATTCAACTCCCTCTCTCTCTGTCTGTCTGTCTGTCTGACATTCAACTCCCTCTCTCTCTTTTTGTCTGACATTCAACTCACTCTCTCTCTGTCTGTCTGTCTGACATTCAACTCCCTCTCTCTGTCTGTCTGACATTCAAGTCCCTCTCTCTCTGTCTGTCTGTCTGTCTGACATTCAACTCCCTCTCTCTGTCTGTCTGTCTGACATTCAACTCCCTCTCTCTGTCTGTCTGTCTGACATTCAACTCCCTATCTCTCTTTTTGTCTGACATTCAACTCCCTCTCTCTCTGTCTGTCTGTCTGACATTCAACTCCCTCTCTCTCTGTCTGTATGTCTGACATTCAACTCCCTCTCTCTCTGTCTGTATGACTGACATTCAACTCCCTCTCTCTCTGTCTCTTTCTGACATTCAACTCCCTCTCTCTCTGTCTGTCTGTCTGACATTCAACTCCCTCTCTCTGTCTGTCTGTCTGTCTGACATTCAACTCCCTCTCTCTCTTTTTGTCTGACGTTCAACTCCCTCTCTGTCTGTCTGTCTGTCTGACATTCAACTCCCTCTCTCTCTGTCTGTCTGTCTGACATTCAACTCCCTCTCTCTCTGTCTGTCTGTCTGTAATTCAACTCCCTCTTTCTCTGTCTATCTGTCTGACATTCAAGTCCCTCTCTCTCTTTCTGTCTGACATTCAAGTCCCTCTCTCTCTGTCTGTCTGTCTGACATTCAAGTCCCTCTCTCTCTTTCTGTCTGACATTCAAGTCCCTCTCTCTCTTTCTGCCTGACATTCAAGTCCCTCTCTCTCTTTCTGTCTGACATTCAAGTCCCTCTCTCTCTTTCTGTCTGACATTCAAGTCCCTCTCTCTCTTTCTGTCTGACATTCAAGTCCCTCTCTCTCTTTCTGTCTGACATTCAAGTCCCTCTCTCTCTGTCTGTCTGTCTGACATTCAAGTCCCTCTCTCTCTTTCTGTCTGACATTCAAGTCCCTCTCTCTCTTTCTGTCTGACATTCAAGTCCCTCTCTCTCTTTCTGTCTGACATTCAAGTCCCTCTCTCTCTTTCTGTCTGACATTCAAGTCCCTCTCTCTCTTTCTGTCTGACATTCAAGTCCCTCTCTCTCTTTCTGTCTGACATTCAAGTCCCTTTCTCTCTTTCTGTCTGACATTCAAGTCCCTCTCTCTCTTTCTGTCTGACATTCAAGTCCCTCTCTCTCTTTCTGTCTGACATTCAAGTCCCTCTCTCTCTTTCTGTCTGACATTCAAGTCCCTCTCTCTCTGTCTGTCTGTCTGACATTCAAGTCCCTCTCTCTCTGTCTGTCTGATATTCATGTCCCTCTCTCTCTTTCTGTCTGACATTCAAGTCCCTCTCTCTCTTTCTGTCTGACATTCAAGTCCCTCTCTCTCTTTCTGTCTGACATTCAAGTCCCTCTCGCTCTTTCTGTCTGACATTCAAGTCCCTCTCTCTCTGTCTGTCTGTCTGTCTGTCTGACATTCAACTCCCTCTCTCTCTGTCTGTCTGTCTGACATTCAAGTCCCTCTCTCTCTGTATGTCTGACATTCAAGTCCCTCTCTCTCTCTCTGTCTGTCTGACATTCAACTCCCTCTCTCTGTCTGTCTGTCTGACATTCAACTCCCTCTGTCTGTCTGTCTGTCCGACATTCAACTCCCTCTCTCTGTCTGTCTGTCTGACATTCAACTCCCTCTCTCTGTCTGTCTGTCTGACATTCAACTCCCTCTGTCTGTCTGTCTGTCCGACATTCAACTCCCTCTCTCTGTCTGTCTGTCTGACATTCAACTCCCTCTCTCTGTCTGTCTGTCTGACATTCAACTCCCTCTCTCTGTCTGTCTGTCTGACATTCAACTCCCTCTGTCTGTCTGTCTGTCTGACATTCAACTCCCTCTCTCTGTCTGTCTGTCTGACATTCAACTCCCTCTCTCTCTGTCTTTCTGACATTCAACTCCCTGTCGCTCTGTATGTCTGTCTGACATTCAACTCCCCCTCTCTCTGTCTGTCTGTCTGACATTGAACTCCCTCTCTCTCTGTCTCTGTCTGACATTCAACTCCCTCTCTCTCTGTCTGTCTGTCTGTCTGACATTCAACTCCCTCTCTCTCTGTCTGTCTGACATTCAACTCCCTCTCTCTGTCTGTCTGTCTGACATTCAACTCCCTCTCTCTCTTTCTGTCTGACATTCAACTCCCTCTCTCTCTGTCTGTCTGTCTGACATTCAACTCTCTCTCACTCTTTCTGTCTGACATTCAACTCTCTCTCTCTCTCTTTCTGTCTGACATTCAACTCCCTCTCTCTCTGTCTGTCTTTCTGACATTCAACTCCCTCTCTCCGTCTGTCTGTCTGACATTCAACTCCCTCTCTCTCTGTCTTTCTGTCTGACATTCAACTCCCTCTCTGTCTGTCTGTCTGACATTCAACTCCCTCTCTCTCTGTCTGTCTGTCTGACATTCAACTCCCTTTCTCTCTGTCTGTCTGACATTCAACTCCCTCTCTCTCTGTCTGTCTGACATTCAACTCCCTCTCTCTTTCTGTCTGTCTGACATTCAACTCCCTCTCTCTGTCTGTCTGTCTGACATTCAACTCCTTCTCTCTCTTTCTGTCTGACATTCAATTCCCTCTCTCTCTGTCTGTCTGTCTGACATTCAGCTCCCTCTCTCTCTGTCTGTCTGTCTGACATTCAACTCCCTCTCTCTCTGTCTGTCTGTCTGACATTCAACTCCCTCTCTCTCTGTCTGTCTGTCTGACATTCAACTCCCTCTCTCTCTGTCTGTCTGTCTGACATTCAACTCCCTCTTTCTGTCTGTCTGTCTGACATTCAACTCCCTCTCTCTGTCTGTCTGTCTAACATTCAACTCCTTCTCTCTCTTTCTGTCTGACATTCAATTCCCTCTCTCTCTGTCTGTCTGTCTGACATTCAACTCCCTCTCTCTCTGTCTGTCTGTCTGACATTCAACTCTCTCTCTCTCTCTTTCTGTCTGACATTCAAGTCCCTCTCTCTCTGTCTGTCTGACATTCAACTCTCTCTCTGTCTGTCTGTCTGACATTCAACTCTCTCTCTCTCTGTCTGTCTGTTTGACATTAAACTCCCTCTCTCTCTGTCTGTCTGTCTGTCTGACATTCAACTCCCTCTCTCTCTTTCTGTCTGACATTTAAGTCCCTCTCTCTCTGTCTGTCTGACATTCAACTCCCTTTCTCTCTGTCTGTCTGACATACAACTCCCTCTCTCTCTGTCTGTCTGACATTCAACCCCCTTTCTCTCTGTCTGTCTGACATTCAACTACCTCTCTCTCTGTCTGTCTGTCTCACATTCAACTCCCTCTCTCTCTCTGTCTGTCTGACATTCAACGCTCTTTCTCTCTGTCTGTCTGACATTCAACTCCCTCTCTCTCTGTCTGTCTGTCTGAGATACAACTCCCTCTCTCTCTTTCTGTCTGACATTTAAGTCCCTCTCTCGCTGTCTGTCTGACATTCAACTCCCTCTCTCTGTCTGTCTGTCTGACATTCAACTCCCTCTCTCTGTCTGTCTGTCTGACATTCAACTCCCTCTCTCTCTTTCTGTCTGACATTCAACTCCCTCTCTGTCTGTCTATTTGACATTCAACTCCCTCTCTCTCTGTCTGTCTGTCTGACTGACATTCAACTCCCTCTCTCTCTGTCTGTCTGTCTGACATTGAACTCCCCCTCTCTCTGTCTGTCTGTCTGACATTCAACTCCCTCTCTCTGTCTGTCTGTCTGACATTCAACTCCCTCTCTCTCTTTCTGTCTGACATTCAACTCCCTCTCTGTCTGTCTATTTGACATTCAACTCCCTCTCTCTCTTTCTGTCTGTCTGACTGACATTCAACTCCCTCTCTCTGTCTGTCTGTCTAACATTCAACTCCCTCTCTCTGTCTGTCTGTCTTACATTCAACTCCCTCTCTCTCTTTCTGTCTGACATTCAACTCCCTCTCTCTCTGTCTATTTGACATCCAACTCCCTCTCTCTCTGTCTGTCTGTCTGACTGACATTCAAGGCCCTCTCTCTCTGTCTGTCTGTCTGACATTGAACTCCCCCTCTCTCTGTCTGTCTGTCTGACATTCAACTCCCTCTCTCTCTTTCTTTCTGACATTCAACTCCCTCTCTCTGCCTGTCTGTCTGACATTCAACTCCCTCTCTCTCTGTCTTTCTGACATTGAACTCCCCCTCTCTCTGTCTGTCTGTCTGACATTCAACTCCCTCTCTCTCTGTCTGTCTGTCTGACATTCAAGTCCCTCTCTTTCTGTCTGTCTGACATTCAACTCCCTCTCTCTCTTTCTTTCTGACATTCAACTCCCTCTCTCTGTCTGTCTGTCTGACATTCAACTCCCTCTCTCTCTTTCTTTCTGACATTCAACTCCCTCTCTCTCTGTATGTCTGACATTCAACTCCCTCTCTCTCTGTATGTCTGACATTCAACTCCCTCTCTCTCTGTATGTCTGACATTCAAGTCCCTCTCTCTCTGTCTGTCTGTCTGACATTCAAGTCCCTCTCTCTCTGTCTGTCTGAAATTCAAGTCCCTATCTCTCTGTCTGTCTGACATTCAAGTCCCTCTCTCTCTGTCTGTCTGACATTCAACTCCCTCTCTCTATGTCTGTCTGTCTGTCTGACATTCAAGTCCCTCTCTCTCTGTCTGTCTGTCTGACATTCAACTCCCTCTCTCTCTTTCTGTCTGACATTCAACTCCCTCTCTCTCTGTCTGTCTGACATTCAACTCCCTCTCTCTCTGTCTGTCTGACATTCAACTCCCTCTCTCTGTCTGTCTGTCTGACATTCAACTCCCTCTCTCTCTTTCTGTCTGACATTCAACTCCCTCTCTCTCTGTCTGTCTGACATTCAACTCCCTCTCTCTCTGTCTGTCTGACATTCAACTCCCTCTCTCTCTTTCTGTCTGACATTCAACTCCCTCTCTCTCTGTCTGTCTGTCTGACATTCAGCTCCCTCTCTCTCTTTCTGTCTGACATTCAACTCCCTCTCTCTGTCTGTCTGTCTGACATTCAACTCCCTCTCTCTCTGTCTGTCTGACATTCAACTCCCTCTCTCTCTGTCTGTCTGTCTGACATTCAGCTCCCTCTCTCTCTTTCTGTCTGACATTCAACTCCCTCTCTCTGTCTGTCTGTCTGACATTCAACTCCCTCTCTCTCTGTCTGTCTGACATTCAACTCCCTCTCTCTCTGTCTGTCTGACATTCAAGTCCCTCTCTCTCTGTCTGTCTGTCTGACATTCAAGTCCCTCTCTCTCTGTCTGTCTGACATTCAACTCCCTCTCTCTCTGTCTGTCTGTCTGACATTCAACTCCCTCTCTCTCTGTCTGTCTGTCTGACATTCAACTCCCTCTCTCTCTGTCTGTCTGACATTCAACTCCCTCTCTCTCTGTCTGTCTGACATTCAACTCCCTCTCTCTCTGTCTGTCTGACATTCAACTCCCTCTCTCTCTGTCTGTCTGACATTCAACTCCCTCTCTCTCTGTCTGTCTGTCTGACATTCAACTCCCTCTCTCTCTGTCTGTCTGTCTGACATTCAACTCCCTCTCTCTCTGTCTGTCTGTCTGACATTCAACTCCCTATCTCCCTGTCTGTCTGACATTCAAGTCCCTCTCTCTCTGTCTGTCTGACATTCAACTCCCTCTCTCTCTGTCTGTCTGTCTGACATTCAACTCCCTCTCTCTCTGTCTGTCTGACATTCAACTCCCTCTCTCTGTCTGTCTGTCTGATATTCAACTCCCTATCTCTCTGTCTGTCTGACATTCAACTCCCTATCTCTGTCTGTCTGTCTGTCTGACATTCAACTCCCTCTCTCTCTGTCTGTCTATCTGACATTCAACTCCCTCTCTCTCTGTCTGTCTGATATTCAACTCCCTCTTTCTGTGTGTCTGTCTGTCTGACATTCAACTCCCTCTCTCTGTGTGTGTCTGACATTTAACTCCCGCTCTCTCTCTGTCTGTCTGTCTGACATTCAACTCCCTCTGTCTGTCTGTCTGTCCGACATTCAACTCCCCCTCTCTCTGTCTGTCTGTCTGACATTCAACTCACTCTCTGTCTGTCTGTCTGACATTCAACTCCCTCTCTCTCTGTCTGTCTGACATTCAACTCCCTCTCTGTCTGTCTGTCTGTCTGTCTGACATTCAACTCCCTCTCTTTCTGTCTGTCTGTCTGACATTCAACTCCCTCTCTGTCTGTCTGTCTGTCTGACATTCAACTCCCTCTCTGTCTGACATTCAACTCCCTCTCTCTCTTTCTGTCTGTCTGACATTCAACTCCCTCTCTGTCTGTCTGTCTGTCTATCTGACATTCAACTCCCTCTCTGTCTGTCTGACATTCAACTCCCTCTCTGTCTGCCTGTCTGACATTCAACTCCCTCTCTCTCTGTCTGTCTGACATTCAAGTCCCTCTTTCTCTGTCTGTCTGTCTGACATTCAGCTCCCTCTCTCTCTTTCTGTCTGACATTCAACTCCCTCTCTCTGTCTGTCTGTCTGACATTCAACTCCCTCTCTGTCTGTCTGTCTGTCTGACATTCAACTCCCTCTCTGTCTGTCTGTCTGACATTCAACTCCCTCTCTGTCTGTCTGTCTGACATTCAACTCCCTCTCTCTCTGTCTGTCTATCTGTCTGACATTCAACTCCCTCTCTCTCTGTCTGTCTGTCTGACATTCAAATCTCTCTGTCTGTCTCTGTCTGTCTGACATTCAAATCTCTCTGGGCGTCTCTTTCTCTCTGACATTCAACTCCGTCTCTCTCTGTCTGTCTGTCTGTCTGACATTCAACACCGTCTCTTTTTCTATCTCCCTCCCCTCCCCCGCCCTCTCTCACTATCTTCTCCCTCCCCTCTCCCTGTTTCTTTTTCCGTTTCTCTTCTCTCCTCTCTCTTTTTTTCTTCTCACACTCTCTTTTTCTTTACCTGCATCCCTCATTTCTTCTCTCTTTGTTTACCTGTCTCTCTCATTTCCTCTTTCTCCGTCTATTTGTCTGTCTCCTTTCTCTCTCTCTCTCTCTCTCAGTCCGTTTTTCTTTTTACTCTCTCTCTCTCTCTCTCTCTCTCTCTCTCTCTCTCTCTCTCTCTCTCTCTCTCTCTCTCTCTCTCTCTCTCTCTCTCTCTCTCTCTCTCTCCCTCCCTCTCTCTCTAGTAGATACAATGTATTGCAGAGGAATTATGTGACAGAAAAATGATTGAAAACGCCTACTGATGGTGGGAAGAAAGAATTCTATAGAAGGAAACCTCAAATAAAAAAAAAAAAAAAAAAAAAAACACGAGATCACATTTACATGGAAAACTTTTTTTTTTTTTTTTTTTTTTTTTTTTTTTTTTTTTTTTTTTTTTTTTAGAAAAATGAAAGAATAAAATAACTCAGTACCTGTTTTTGCAAATATTGGTGGACAAGCTCTTGTAAAATTTCAAGAAAACAAAAACTTATATGACATTGAATTGCTAATACTACTTACGCTTTACATGAAATTCCCTGTGATTTTAGGCTGGATTCTGTGGAGTGCAGTGCTGTCATTTTAACAATAAAAGGTTTAAAACAGGGGTTCCCAACCTGGGGCCACGGAATACTTTCTGGGGGCCAATGAAGCAATATGAAAATTGTGACGTTGAATTAAACTGATTTTTTTCTTACCTACAATACCCGCAAATAATTCTCTCACATATCAATAAATTGGAATCTTTCCATAAAGTGTTTTTGTTCTATTTTTAGCGAGATCATTACACTATCAGTAACTAGTAATAACTAAATCTGAAAAGATGAGTCACTGAACGGGGCCTCAGAGAGTATAATATATTGGTCGGGGGTCACAGAATGAAGAGGTTGGGAACCACTTCTTTACAAGAATATAGGTCCTTCGGCTTTATAAGGGTCTCACTCCCAGTAATTGCATTTTACCTTACGATCATCATATCCACCTCCACTGTTACTCACACTTTCCCTGACTTATGGAAGATTCCTCATGTCATTCCATAGCACAAAGGTGGGGGCATAGATAATGAATACTTATCGGCCAATCTTTCTACTACCAGTATTATAAGAAATAGTGGTCAAACAACTGATGTCATTTTCGAGTGAAACAGACTCTTGCCTGAAAGTCAACAGAAACTGCTCTCCTCAAGATAACGGAAAAAATCCACAGTGATAATGGCAATAATAGAATTCCCTTACTCTTGATGAGGTAAATCACGATATATTAGTAAAAATTGTAAGAAATATTCCCTCTGGTTCAGAAATTACCTAAAGTACAAATCACAGTGTGTACGATTTCAAAACTCAGCTCGTTTCCTATGCTGTCCCTCGGGGATCTGTATAAGGACCAGTTCTTCGTTCTGTATGTGAATGACGTCAAAATACTTTGTGGTTCAGTATGCAGATGACTCCCACTTACTTCTGACTGGAAATATCTCTGACCTAATCGAAAGAGCAGAAAATATTTTAGCGACTGCGAAACTATGCTTTCAAAAGAATGGCCTTCTGAATTAGAAGAAAATTCTCTCTCTCTCTCTCTCTCTCTCTCTCTCTCTCTCTCTCTCTCTCTCTCTCTCTCTCTCTCTCTCTCTCTCTCTCTCTCTCTCTCTCTCTATCTCTCTCTCTCTGACATGGTGTATCACAACTGCAAGAAAACATTGTTAGTAGTTTTAGTGGAAATTATAAAACGCCTAGGACAGTTGTCAAAAACTAATGTAATTGGTACTCTACTATATCTTAAGATCGGCAATTGTTTTGAGACTCAAACACGAATCATGGTTGTGCAGTCTCTGGTACTTATGGGGTACCACAAACAATACACACATAAAAAAAGTTCAAAGATTGTAAAGACATGTGCTTAACCTGTGTCTCGGATTTTAAGATAAAGAATAATCAGTTTAACAATAACAAAGTAATATTCTGTTCGTCTCGAAGACTAATACCAAAACTGGCATTAAAATAGTAATGGCAAGAACCCGTCTTTTCTAGAATAAAAAATCCTCAAGAGATTAGTAATACAGGTTTTCTATCTGTTTTTAGATATCGATGAAGAATTATACTTTATCTTAACATTACTTTTATGGAAGGCTGTCTGTGATGATTTACTCAGATGTCATTAATAGTACAGTGATAATTTCCCTGGTCAGATTGCTGTGATATCCCCATTTTTTTACGATCTAATATAAATGTCGTAATATGTGTACGATTCTACAAGATATGTTTTTAGCTACAAAACCTATCTCTTATTCTTTTTATATGTAAATATGCCTGTGTGACTTTATTGTACATTCTATATGTTGAAAAACCTTTGTTTTGAATAAGTAACGTTAACTAGTAATAATGATAATTATTATTAATATAATCACCTCCGCCAAGGCGGTTATGTTTTTGGTAGCGTTTGTTAGTTGGTTAGCAGGATAACAAAAACTTATGAACATATTTTTATGAAAATTTAACCAGTGTTTTTTCTTTTGTCAAATTAAAAAAAAAATGAATGCTTCAGTTACCCCTATATATAGGTGTAACTAATATTATTATCATTACCTTTATTACGACCTCTAAGGATGCAATAAAGGTTTACGGACGTCACAGTATTCAGGAGAAAGAGGTGATTTTAATGTCATTCTTCGTGTGAATATTTTAATTGTATCAGTGACCCTATTGCCTTGAAGGAGGTATGCGCTTTCTAAGTGCTTCTAGTTCTTCTTCTTCTTCTTCTTCTTCTTCTTCTTCTTCTTCTTCTTTCTTTCTCTCTCTCTCTCTCTCTCTCTCTCTCTCTCTCTCTCTCTCTCTCTTGTTCTCTGCAGTTAAATCAGGAATTCATTAGTTTTGGGCTGAAGTAACCCTAGTTTGGACAGAATGTCCCGAGTTTTTACAAATATCGATCTTAACTTCTTATTCAAAAGAAACAATATTACTTATGAAAATATAAGGCGAAATTGGTGGTATTCTACTATAAAGGTTTATTTTCACTTTCATACAGTAATACTTTATGGCATTTTAGGCTTTGACATAAGTAAGAGAATATAAAGCACTGTTGTCTGACAAGAGGGAATCGTCTAGGTCTTAGAAAGAAAAATGTAACTCTGCATGTTGATTAAAATTACTCGTCAGTGAAAATTTGCAGAACTTAGAGTAATGAAATAATTGCAATATGTGGGTAACTATAAAACAGGCTACACTTTGATGTATTTGTGCACACAACGTTTTTTCCACAATTCACTAATATAAATGCAAATTATTTCTACAGCTTTTTAATATTTTCCTATTTACTGCAGTAAGCAAAAATAACATACAAGTACTTTAAAAACATAATTTATAGCAAAGTAATAGAAGCAATCCCATCCCTCCTCCAATTACCTTCAGTGAAGGCTAATTCATATTCTAGGCATCATTCCCTAAATTTTCACTATGACCAGAATTCACCCAAAATCCCCAGAAGACATATTTCCCCAGATTTATCCCCAAATGCACTAAAAAGGCCCAATCTGAGGACAAAATCCTCAGAATTGGGAGTACTGGTTCTCTCTCTCTCTCTCTCTCCCTCTCCTTCTTTTTGTCTGCCTGCCCCTCCCCCCTCCCTCTCTCACTCACTCTTTCGCCCTCTCTCTTTCTCTTTCTTTATGTTAGTCTCTCTCTCTCTCTCTCTCTCTCTCTCTCTCTCTCTCTCTCTCACTGTGTGTGTGTGTGTGTGTGTGTGTGGGTTGATTCAATCATATGCAGATTGTCAAAAACCGGCACTAATATAAAACGTTTCAATGTGAAATACAAAGAAATGCTCATAAAAAATACAATGCAGTACTTTTGAAACATGAACATTGGAGAGAGAGAGAGAGAGAGAGAGAGAGAAAGAGAGAGAGAAAGAGAGAGAGAGAGAGAGAGAGAGAGAGAGAGAGAGAGAGAGAGAGAGAGAGAGAGAGAGAGAGAGAGAGAGAGAGAGAGAGAGAGAGAGAGAGAGAGAGAGATTGTTTTGATCACATAATAAGTTATATTAGAGTACATATTGATATAAACATATAACTATTGGTACTGCATATGTCACATATTTTCATATTTTGAAACCTGATGTTATTGGGCATTTAAGATGTTCGTTTCATTTCTTTTTAATGCATTTGAGTTCTAAAGGTTCCCCATACCATAAGGTAGTTGGTTCCAGATCATGGGTTCGCGTGTCGTGCCCCCGTGTCTGTAAGTGATCTTTTGACATAGAAACAACCTTAATTTATGAATTAGTATGCAAGTGCCATAGTTGTATTTGTATTGTACATTTAACCCACTTTGTTTATAAGTGAGGTCAAGTCGTTAAACTGTCATTTTTTATCCCAAACACGGGGCGTTAGGACTTAGGGTGTGTGACGTCACAGTTCTGATTGGAAAACGGGTATGCCGCTGCCAGGCGCAAAAGGTGCGGTGAAACTGTCCTCCACATCAGTCTATGCACGGCGCTGTTGGGATCATATTCAGAACGTGTATTTTAATCGAGCGACTTCTCTCTCTCTTTCTCTCTCCCTCTCTCTCTCCTTGACGTGTAGCCGAAGTGTTTGATAGAATAGGAATTAGTAATAGAGGTGGAATTTAAAAGAACCACGTCAGGGTTTTCCCGATCCAGGAAATCGTAAAAAATATTTCTTACGTTATAAAATGATCTTACATTCGTTTGTACGATTCTCAGCATGGCACTTAATGCAGGTCAAGTTGCCTTTGGCTTACTTTACGTGGCGGACATGTCTGCTGCTCTCGGATCCTGGGCCGAGGACGAAGACGAGCCCCAGATTGGGCTTCCTCGGGGTCCGGGAGGGACTCCTGAGAGAGGGAGACGTGGGATTCTCGGGAATCGGCGGACCAATTCCCGACGCTTCCGTGTCTCCCCAGAGGCCCCCTGTCGGGGAGGACGGGAGCTGAGTCCCCGGGGGGAACAGGCAGCGAGGCCGCCCCCGCTTCTCCCTCAGGGCTGAGGTCGATGCGGAGGGACTCGTCGCTGTCCGAGTCCCCGATGATAGTGTCGTCATGGTGACGACGGCGAGGAGCTTCAGGCTCCGAGGGTGGCGGGTCTTTTTTTTTTTTTTTAGTTTAGTTTAGTGGTGATTCAAGTTTGCGTTTGTGTTGTGTTTTTTTCTTGTGCAGTTTCTCGTGGTTTGCGTTGTGGTAGTGGGTGAGGGAGTACGTGTGCGTGAGAGGTAGAGGGCTTTGGTGTTGTGGTGGTCGCCACTCTGGCCTCGGTGTCTGTGTTTGTTTGTGCATACTGTGGAATGTAAAGGTCTTCGTCTTCAAAGATTTCCTCAGGAATCACGATGCTGGGGAAACCGTTTTTCTGTAGGAGTATGGGGAGGATGTTTGTGAATTATTTGGCGGCTATTAAAGCCACGTGTAGTATTGTTTGTAGTTTTGGGTTGTTTGGAGTGGCGTTGTTTTGAGGGAAGTGAGGAAGAGGCAAGGTGTTTCCTGAGGGAATCGAGGTGGGTGGGTGTCTTGAAGTGGGTGTTGATGTTTGTAAAGGTTTGACTGTTGAAGCGTATGTTCGGTTATTGTTTTGTTTTAGTGCTTGTCTCCTTGTTTTGATAATGTCTTTGCGTTTCGGGCAAGACCCGCTGACAGCGACGTGCTGCCCCTCGCAATTGCAACATTTGATGGGCTTGTTTCATGTGGCAAAAAGTGGCCTACTTCGCCACATCGGCTGCATCTCTGTTCGTGTGTACATGCGTGTTTTGAGTGGTTGTACCT
>NC_091557.1:19086965-19101965 GCF_042767895.1 Penaeus vannamei | reverse complement strand
GGTAATGACTGACTCTCTTTCGGTAATGACTGACTCCCCTTCGGTAATGACTGACTCTCCTTCGGTAATGACTGACTCTCTTTCGGTAATGACTGACTCCCCTTCGGTAATGACTGACTCTACTTCGGTAATGACTGACTCTCTTTCGGTAATGACTGACTCCCCTTCGGTAATGACTGGCTCTCTTTCGGTAATGACTGACTCTCTTTCGGTAATGACTGACTCTCTTTCGGTAATGACTGACTCCCCTTCGGTAATGACTGGCTCTCTTTCGGTAATGACTGACTCTCCTTCGGTAATGACTGACTCTCTTTCGGTAATGACTGACTCCCCTTCGGTAATGACTGACTCTCTTTCGGTAATGACTGACTCTCTTTCGGTAATGACTGACTCTCCTTCGGTAATGACTGACTCTCTTTCGGTAATGACTGACTCTCCTTCGGTAATGACTGACTCCCCTTCGGTAATGACTGGCTCTCTTTCGGTAATGACTGACTGCCCTTCGGTAATGACTGACTCCCCTTCGGTAATGACTGACTCCCCTTCGGTAATGACTGGCTCTCTTTCGGTAATGACTGACTCCCCTTCGGTAATGACTGACTCCCCTTCGGTAATGACTGACTCTCTTTCGGTAATGACTGCCTCTCCTTCGGTAATGACTGACTCCCTTTCAGTAATGACTGACTCTCTTTCGGTAATGACTGACTCCCCTTCGGTAATGACTGACTCCCCTTCGGTAATGACTGGCTCTCTTTCAGTAATGACTGACTCTCCTTCGGTAATGACTGACTCCCCTTCGGTAATGACTGGCTCTCTTTCGGTAATGACTGACTCTCCTTCGGTAATGACCGACTCTCTTTCGGTAATGGCTGACTCTCCTTCGGTAATGACCGACTCTCTTTCGGTAATGACTGACTCCCCTTCGGTAATGACTCACTCCCCTTCGGCCATGATTGACTCCCCTTCGGTAATGACTGACTCTCCTTCGGTAATGACTGACTCTCTTTCGGTAATGACTGACTCCCCTTCGGCCATGATTGACTCCCCTTCGGTAATGACTGACTCTCCTTCGGTAATGACTGACTCTCTTGCGGTAATGACTGACTCCCCTTCGGTAATGACTGACTCTCCTTCGGTAATGACTGACTCTCTTTCGGTAATGACTGACTCCCCTTCGGTAATGACTGACTCTACTTCGGTAATGACTGACTCTCTTTCGGTAATGACTGACTCCCCTTCGGTAATGACTGGCTCTCTTTCGGTAATGACTGACTCTCTTTCGGTAATGACTGACTCCCCTTCGGTAATGACTGGCTCTCTTTCGGTAATGACTGACTCTCCTTCGGTAATGACTGACTCCCCTTCGGTAATGACTGACTCCCCTTCGGTAATGACTGGCTCTCTTTCGGTAATGACTGACTCTCCTTCGGTAATGACTGACTCCCCTTCGGTAATGACTGGCTCTCCTTCGGTAATGACTGACTCTCTTGCGGTAATGACTGACTCCCCTTCGGTAATGACTGACTCTCCTTCGGTAATGACTGACTCTCCTTCGGTAATGACTGACTCTCCTTCGGTAATGACTGACTCCCCTTCGGTAATGACTGACTCTCCTTCGGTAATGACTGACTCTCCTTCGGTAATGACTGACTCCCCTTCGGTAATGACTGACTCTCCTTCGGTAATGACTGACTCTCCTTCGGTAATGACTGACTCTCCTTCGGTAATGACTGACTCTCCTTCGGTAATGACTGACTCTCCTTCGGTAATGACTGACTCTCTTTCGGTAATGACTGACTCCCCTTCGGTAATGACTGGCTCTCTTTCGGTAATGACTGACTCTCTTTCGGTAATGACTGACTCTCTTTCGGTAATGACTGACTCCCCTTCGGTAATGACTGGCTCTCTTTCGGTAATGACTGACTCTCCTTCGGTAATGACTGACTCTCTTTCGGTAATGACTGACTCCCCTTCGGTAATGACTGACTCTCTTTCGGTAATGACTGACTCTCTTTCGGTAATGACTGACTCTCCTTCGGTAATGACTGACTCTCTTTCGGTAATGACTGACTCTCCTTCGGTAATGACTGACTCCCCTTCGGTAATGACTGGCTCTCTTTCGGTAATGACTGACTGCCCTTCGGTAATGACTGACTCCCCTTCGGTAATGACTGACTCCCCTTCGGTAATGACTGGCTCTCTTTCGGTAATGACTGACTCCCCTTCGGCCATGACTGACTCCCCTTCGGTAATGACTGACTCTCTTTCGGTAATGACTGCCTCTCCTTCGGTAATGACTGACTCCCTTTCAGTAATGACTGACTCTCTTTCGGTAATGACTGACTCCCCTTCGGTAATGACTGACTCCCCTTCGGTAATGACTGGCTCTCTTTCAGTAATGACTGACTCTCCTTCGGTAATGACTGACTCCCCTTCGGTAATGACTGGCTCTCTTTCGGTAATGACTGACTCTCCTTCGGTAATGACCGACTCTCTTTCGGTAATGGCTGACTCTCCTTCGGTAATGACCGACTCTCTTTCGGTAATGACTGACTCCCCTTCGGTAATGACTCACTCCCCTTCGGCCATGATTGACTCCCCTTCGGTAATGACTGACTCTCCTTCGGCAATGACTGACTCTCTTTCGGTAATGACTGACTCCCCTTCGGCCATGATTGACTCCCCTTCGGTAATGACTGACTCTCCTTCGGTAATGACTGACTCTCTTGCGGTAATGACTGACTCCCCTTCGGTAATGACTGACTCTCCTTCGGTAATGACTGACTCCCCTTCGGTAATGACTGACTCCCCTTCGGTAATGACTGACTCTACTTCGGTAATGACTGACTCTCTTTCGGTAATGACTGACTCCCCTTCGGTAATGACTGACTCTCCTTCGGTAATGACTGACTCTCCTTCGGTAATGACTGACTCTCTTTCGGTAATGACTGACTCTCTTTCGGTAATGACTGACTCCCCTTCGGTAATGACTGGCTCTCTTTCGGTAATGACTGACTCTCCTTCGGTAATGACTGACTCCCCTTCGGTAATGACTGACTCCCCTTCGGTAATGACTGGCTCTCTTTCGGTAATGACTGACTCCCCTTCGGTAATGACTGACTCTCTTTCGGTAATGACTGACTCCCCTTCGGTAATGACTGCCTCTCCTTCGGTAATGACTGACTCCCCTTCAGTAATGACTGACTCTCTTTCGGTAATGACTGACTCCCCTTCGGTAATGACTGACTCCCCTTCGGTAATGACTGGCTCTCTTTCGGTAATGACTGACTCTCCTTCGGTAATGACTGACTCCCCTTCGGTAATGACTGGCTCTCTTTCGGTAATGACTGACTCTCCTTCGGTAATGACCGACTCTCTTTCGGTAATGGCTGACTCTCCTTCGGTAATGACCGACTCTCTTTCGGTAATGACTGACTCCCCTTCGGTAATGACTGACTCCCCTTCGGCCATGATTGACTCCCCTTCGGTAATGACTGACTCTCCTTCGGTAATGACTGACTCTCTTTCGGTAATGACTGACTCCCCTTCGGCCATGATTGACTCCCCTTCGGTAATGACTGACTCTCCTTCGGGAATGACTGACTCCCCTTCGGTAATGACTGACTCCCCTTCGGTAATGACTGACTCCCCTTCGGTAATGACTGACTCCCTTTCGGTAATGACTGACTCCCCTTCGGTAATGACTGACTCCCCTTCGGTAATGACTGACTCCCTTTCGGCCATGATTGACTCCCCTTCGGTAATGACTGACTCCCCTTCGGTAATGACTGACTCCCCTTCGGTAATGACTGACTCTCTTTCGGTAATGACTGACTCCCCTTCGGCCATGATTGACTCCCCTTCGGTAATGACTGACTCTCCTTCGGTAATGACTGACTCTCCTTCGGTAAGGACTGACTCTCCTTCGGTAATGACCGACTCTCTTTCGGTAATGACTGAGTCCCCTTCGGTAATGACTGACTCTCCTTCGGCAATGATTGACTCTCCTTCGGTAATGACTGACTCTCTTTCGGTAATGACTGACTCCCCTTCGGTAATGACTGACTCCCCTTCGGTGATGACTGACTCCCCTTCGGTAATGACTGACTCTCTTTCGGTAATGACTGACTCCCCTTCGGTAATGACTGACTCCCCTTCAGTAATGACTGACTCCCCTTCGGTAATGACTGACTCTCTTACGGTAATGACTGACTCCCCTTCGGTAATGACTGACTCCCCTTCGGTAATGACTGACTCCCCTTCGGTAATGACTGACTCCCTTTCGGTAATGACTGACTCCCCTTCGGTAATGACTGACTCCCCTTCGGTAATGACTGGCTCTCTTTCGGTAATGACTGACTCCCCTTCTGTAATGACTGACTCCCCTTCGGTAATGACTGACTCCCCTTCGGTAATGACTGACTCCCCTTTGGTAATGACTGACTCCCCTTCGGTAATGACTGACTCCCCTTCGGTAATGACTGACTCCCCTTCGGTAATGACTGACTCTCCTTCGGTAATGACTGACTCTCCTTCGGTAATGACTGACTCCCCTTCGGTAATGACTGACTCCCCTTCGGTAATGACTGACTCCCCTTCAGTAATGACTGACTCCCCTTCGGTAATGACTGACTCCCCTTCGGTAATGACTGACTCCCCTTCGGTAATGACTGACTCCCCTTCGGTAATGACTGACTCCCCTTCGGTAATGACTGACTCCCCTTCGGTAATGACTGACTCCCCTTTGGTAATGATTGACTCCCCTTCTGTAATGACTGACTCCCCTTCGGTAATGACTGACTCTCCTTCGGTAATGACTGACTCCCCTTCGGTAATGACTGACTCCCCTTCGGTAATGACTGACTCCCCTTCAGTAATGACTGACTCCCCTTCGGTAATGACTGACTCTCTTACGGTAATGACTGACTCCCCTTCGGTAATGACTGACTCCCCTTCGGTAATGAATGACTCCCCTTCAGTAATGACTGACTCTCCTTCGGTAATGACTGACTCCCCTTCGGTAATGACTGACTCCTCTTCGGTAATGACTGACTCTCCTTCGGTAATGACTGACTCCCCTTCGGTAATGACTGACTCCCCTTCGGTAATGACTGACTCCCCTTCGGTAATGACTGACTCCCCTTCAGTAATGACTGACTCCCCTGCGGTAATGACTGACTCTCTTACGGTAATGACTGACTCCCCTTCGGTAATGACTGACTCCCCTTCGGTAATGACTGTCTCTCCTTCGGTAATGACTGACTCCCATTCGGTAATGACTGACTCCCCTTCGGTAATGACTGACTCCCCTTCGGTAATGACTGTTTCTCCTTCGGTAATGACTGACTCCCCTTCGGTAATGACTGTCTCTCTTTCGGTAATGACTGACTCCCCTTCGGTAATGACTTACTCCCCTTCGGTAATGACTGTCTCTCCTTCAGTAATGACTGACTCCCCTTCGGTAATGACTGACTCCCCTTCGGTAATGACTGACTCCCCTTCGGTAATGACTGACTCTCTTACGGTAATGACTGACTCCCCTTCGGTAATGACTGACTCCCCTTCGGTAATGACTGACTCCCCTTCGGTAATGACTGACTCCCCTTCGGTAATGACTGACTCTCTTTCGGTAATGACTGACTCTCTTTCGGTAATGACTGACTCCACTTCGGTAATGAATGACTCCCCTTCGGCCATGATTGACTCCCCTTCGGTAATGACTGACTCTCCTTCGGTAATGACTGACTCTCCTTCGGTAATGACTGACTCTCCTTCGGTAATGACTGACTCCCCTTCGGTAATGACTGACTCCCCTTCGGTAATGACTGACTCCCCTTCGGTAATGACTGACTCTCTTTCGGTAATGACTGACTCCCCTTCGGTAATGACTGACTCCCCTTCGGTGATGACTGACTCCCCTTCGGTAATGACTGACTCTCCTTCGGTAATGATTGACTCGCCTTCGGTAATGACTGACTCTCTTTCGGTAATGACTGACTCCCCTTCGGTAATGACTGACTCCCCTTCAGTAATGACTGACTCCCCTTCGGTAATGACTGACTCCACTTCGGTAATGACTGACTCCCCTTTGGTAATGACTGACTCCCCTTCGGTAATGACTGACTCCCTTTCGGTAATGACTGACTCCCCTTCGGTAATGACTGACTCCCCTTCGGTAATGACTGGCTCTCTTTCGGTAATGACTGACTCCCCTTCGGTAATGACTGACTCCCCTTCGGTAATGACTGACTCCCCTTCGGTAATGACTGACTCCCCTTCGGTAATGACTGACTCCCCTTCGGTAATGACTGACTCCCCTTCGGTAATGACTGACTCCCCTTCGGTAATGACTGACTCCCCTTCGGTAATGACTGACTCCCCTTCGGTAATGACTGACTCCCCTTCGGTAATGACTGACTCCCCTTCGGTAATGACTGACTCCCCTTCGGTAATGACTGACTCCCCTTCGGTAATGACTGACTCCCCTTCGGTAATGACTGACTCCCCTTCGGTAATGACTGACTCCCCTTCGGTAATGACTGACTCCCCTTCGGTAATGACTGACTCCCCTTCGGTAATGACTGACTCCCCTTCGGTAATGACTGACTCCCCTTCGGTAATGACTGACTCCCCTTCGGTAATGACTGACTCCCCTTCGGTAATGACTGACTCCCCTTCGGTAATGACTGACTCCCCTTCGGTAATGACTGACTCCCCTTCGGTAATGACTGACTCCCCTTCGGTAATGACTGACTCCCCTTCTGTAATGACTGACTCCCCTTCGGTAATGACTGACTCTCTTACGGTAATGACTGACTCCCTTTCGGTAATGACTGACTCCCCTTCGGTAATGACTGACTCCCCTTCGGTAATGACTGACTCCCCTTCGGTAATGACTGACTCCCCTTCGGTAATGACTGACTCCCCTTCGGTAATGACTGACTCCCCTTCGGTAATGACTGACTCCCCTTCGGTAATGACTGACTCCCCTTCGGTAATGACTGACTCCCCTTCGGTAATGACTGACTCCCCTTCGGTAATGACTGACTCCCCTTCGGTAATGACTGTCTCTGTTTCGGTAATGACTGACTCCCCTTCGGTAATGACTGACTCCCCTTCGGTAATGACTGACTCTCCTTCGGTAATGATTAACTCCCCTTCGGTAATGACTGTCTCTCCTTCGGTAATGACTGTCTCTCCTTCGGTAATGATTAACTCCCCTTCGGTAATGACTGTCTCTCCTTCGGTAATGACTGTCTCTCCTTCGGTAATGACTGACTCCCCTTTGGTAATGATTGACTCCCCTTCGGTAATGACTGACTCCCCTTCGGTAATGACTGACTCTCCTTCGGTAATGATTGACTCTCCTTCGGTAATGACTGACTTCCCTTCGGTAATGACTGACTCCCCTTCGGTAATGACTGACTCCCCTTCGGTAATGACTGACTCCCCTTCGGTAATGACTGACTCCCCTTCGGTAATGACTGACTCCCCTTCGGTAATGACTGACTCCCCTTCGGTAATGACTGACTCTCCTTCGGTAATGACTGACTCTCCTTCGGTAATGACTGACTCCCCTTCGGTAATGACTGACTCCCCTTCGGTAATGACTGACTCCCCTTCGGTAATGACTGACTCCCCTTCGGTAATGACTGACTCCCCTTCGGTAATGACTGACTCCCCTTCGGTAATGACTGACTCCCCTTCGGTAATGACTGACTCTCCTTCGGTAATGATTGACTCCCCTTCGGTAATGATTGACTCCCCTTCGGTAATGACTGACTCCCCTTCGGTAATGACTGACTCCCCTTCGGTAATGACTGACTCCCCTTCGGTAATGACTGACTCCCCTTCGGTAATGACTGACTCCCCTTCGGTAATGACTGACTCCCCTTCGGTAATGACTGACTCTCCTTCGGTAATGACTGACTCTCCTTCGGTAATGACTGACTCTCCTTCGGTAATGACTGACTCCCCTTCGGTAATGACTGACTCCCCTTCGGCCATGATTGACTCCCCTTCGGTAATGACTGACTCTCTTTCGGTAATGACTGACTCCCCTTCGGTAATGACTGACTCCCCTTCGGTAATGACTGACTCTCTTTCGGTAATGACTGACTCTCCTTCGGTAATGACTGACTCCCCTTTGGTAACGATTGACTCTCTTTCGGTAATGACTGACTCCCCTTCGGTAATGACTGACTCCCCTTCGGTAATGAATGACTCCCCTTCGGTAATGATTGACTCGCCTTCGGTAATGACTGACTCCCCTTCGGTAATGACTGACTCCCCTTCGGTAATGACTGACTCCCCTTCGGTAATGACTGACTCCCCTTCGGTAATGACTGACTCCCCTTCGGTAATGACTGACTCTCCTTCGGTAATGATTGACTCGCCTTCGGTAATGACTGACTCTCTTTCGGTAATGACTGAATCCCCTTCGGTAATGACTGTTTCTCCTTCGGTAATGACTGACTCTCCTTTGGTAATGATTGACTCCCCTTCGGTAATGACTGACTCCCCTTCAGTAATGACTGACTCCCCTTCGGTAATGACTGACTCTCTTTCGGTAATGACTGACTCCCCTTCGGTAATGACTGACTCCCCTTCGGTAATGACTGACTCTCTTTCGGTAATGACTGACTCCCCTTCGCTAATGACTGACTCCCCTTCGATAATGACTGTTTCTCCTTCGGTAATGATTGACTCCCCTTCGGTAATGACTGACTCTCCTTTGGTAATGACTGACTCCCCTTCGGTAATGACTGACTCCCCTTCGGTAATGACTGACTCCCCTTCGGTAATGACTGACTCCCCTTCGGTAATGACTGACTCCCCTTCGGTAATGACTGACTCCCCTTCGCTAATGACTGACTCCCCTTCGGTAATGACTGACTCTCCTTCGGTAATGATTGACTCCCCTTCGGTAATGACTGACTCCCCTTCGGTAATGACTTACTCTCCTTTAGTAATGACTGACTCCCCTTCGGTAATGACTGACTGTCCCTTAGTAATGACTGACTCCCCTTCGGTAATGACTGACTCTCTTTCGGTAATGACTGACTCCCCTTTGGTAATGACTGACTCACCTTCGGTAATGACTGACTCTCTTTCGGTAATGACTGACTCTCCTTCGGTAATGACTGACTCTCTTTCGGTAATGACTAACTCCCCTTCGGTAATGACTGACTCCCCTTCGGTAATGACTGACTCTCTTTCGGTAATGACTGACTCCCCTTCGGTAATGACTGACTCTCCTTCGGTAATGACTGACTCCCCTTCGGTAATGACTGACTCTCCTTCGGTAATGACTGACTCCCCTTCGGTAATGACTGACTCCCCTTCGGTAATGACTGACTCCCCTTCGGTAATGACTGACTCTCTTTCGGTAATGACTGACTCCCCTTCGGTAATGACTGACTCTCTTTCGGTAATGACTGACTCCCCTTCGGTAATGACTGACTCTCCTTCGGTAATGACTGACTCCCCTTCGGTAATGACTGACTCCCCTTCGGTAATGACTGACTCCCCTTCGGTAATGACTGACTCTCCTTCGGTAATGATTGACTCTCCTTCGGTAATGACTGACTCTCCTTTGGTAATGACTGACTCCCCTTCGGTAATGACTGACTCTCCTTCGGTAATGACTGACTCCCCTTCGGTAATGACTGACTCTCCTTTGGTAATGACTGACTCCCCTTCGGTAATGACTGACTCTCCTTCGGTAATGACTGACTCTCCTTTGGTAATGACTGACTCCCCTTCGGTAATGACTGACTCCCCTTCGGTAATGACTGACTCTCCTTCGGTAATGACTGACTCCCCTTCGGTAATGACTGACTCTCCTTCGGTAATGACTGACTCCCCTTCGGTAATGACTGACTCTCCTTTAGTAATGACTGACTCCCCTTCGGTAATGACTGACTCTCCTTCGGTAATGACTGACTCCCCTTCGGTAATGACTGACTCTCCTTTAGTAATGACTGACTCCCCTTCGGTAATGACTGACTCCCCTTCGGTAATGACTGACTCCCCTTCGGTAATGACTGACTCTCCTTCGGTAATGACTGACTCTCCTTCGGTAATGACTGACTCCCCTTCGGTAATGACTGACTCCCCTTCGGTAATGACTGACTCCCCTTCGGTAATGACTGACTCTCCTTCGGTAATGACTGACTCCCCTTCGGTAATGACTGTCTCTCCTTCGGTAATGAATGACTCCCCTTTGGTAATGATTGACTCCCCTTCGGTAATGATTGACTCCCCTTCGGTAATGACTGACTCCCCTTCAGTAATGACTGAATCCCCTTCGGTAATGACTGAATCCCCTTCGGTAATGACTGACTCTCTTTCGGTAATGACTGAATCCCCTTCGGTAATGACTGTTTCTCCTTCGGTAATGAATGACTCCCCTTCTGTAATGACTGACTCCCCTTCGGTAATGACTGAATCCCCTTCGGTAATGACTGACGCCCCTTCGGTAATGACTGACTCCCCTTCGGTAATGACTGAATCCCCTTCGGTAATGACTGACTCCCCTTCGGTAATGATTGACTCCCCTTCGGTAATGACTGACTCCCCTTCGGTAATGACTGTCTCTCCTTCGGTAATGAATGACTCCCCTTTGGTAATGATTGACTCTCATTCGGTAATAACTGACTCCCCTTCGGTAATGACTGACTCCCCTTCGGTAATGACTGACTCCCCTTGGGTAATGACTGACTCCCCTATGGTAAAATACATGCAACTCACATTTCTTCTTTTGGCGGCTCCGGAAGCTCCATCTCTGCCCTCGGCCTGTATGGTCAGAGATCACCTCGCCCTGCAGGGTTCTGAACAACATAATTCACGGGACCGATGACCTTCAGCACTCTTACTGAACTGTTCCACCGTGGCCTCAGAACTGCATTCGGGCCTCGGGCCTCAGATGAACTTCTCTCACCAGGACGAGGTCATCCACGTCAAAGCCTGCATGACGTCTCATGCGCCTACCTGTCTCTGGAGTCTCTTGCAGACAGAGAGAGATAGGAGAGAGAGAGAGAGAGAGAGAGAGAGAGAGAGAGAGAGAGAGAGAGAGAGAGAGAGAGAGAGAGAGAGAGAGAGAGAGAGAGAGAGAGAGATGGACTGCAGTTTCTTGGGCGTCGTTCAGCCTTACATGCAATGTCCTTGCGGCATTCTCGTCAGCATCTTCATAATTCGTGAGGTTTCCTGGGAGGTGACAGTCTCTACTGTTGATGCCGCGATGCAGCGCCGTGTTCAGAACGTCTTACGTATGGCAGATGATCGTTCCAGTCGTTGGCATGCTGCTCCATGAGTGCTGCCAATTAATCTTTTATGACACGATTGCTGCGCTTAACCATACCGTTAGCGTGTGTGATCAACTGTTGCATACATCGTCTTAACCTTGCAATATTCTGCATACATTTCTAAACAATACATTTATAAACTCTGCCCCATTATCTGTTTATAATGCTTTCGGCGGCCCAAACAGAGGTACATATATACTTCATGAAAGCATCTGCTGCAGTCTATGCATTCTTAAAATGAAGAGGAACCAAATGTAAATAGCGAGTGACATGATCGATAATTACAACAGCGTATCGATGGCCACTCACAGAACCCAGCATGTCCATCAGATCAGCCGAGACCCTCCCGAGTGGCTGTGTCCTCGGGCATCGAGGCTGAAAGAGCACGTTGGCCGGCCCCATTCCTTCTCTCTACAAGAACCGACATACCTTCTCACCTTTGCAAGCGTGTGGGAAGTAGAAGCAATCTCGCAGTCTACAATAAGCCCTGAAGATGCCATGATGTGCAACATTATGCACGAGCTGAAGAGCTACATCTCTTAAAGACCTGAGGATGACTAATTGCTGAAGCACCCGCTTGGGAAGGAATCTAACATGATACAGAAATCCACCCTCATCTAGAAGTCCTCAAGGAGTGGAAATCTTCGTTGACACACATCTCAGCTTTGTCCCATTTCTACATGGGGTCGCCGTTGTGGATGAGCCGCACACATATTTCCTCTAAATACTTCTGCAACTCCTGCCACAATGGATTGGGCTGCGCCTCTGCAACTCTTTGAGGGCTCAGTTCCTCATCAATATTAGTAACCTTACCACTTGACATGGTGCGATGCTCCTGGCTGATATTTCAGATAATTATAAAAAGATAATTCGTGGCTCCTCCTTGTCATTCTGACCGACTTAGTCGTCCTCCGAAAAACATGAGCAAGCGGATGATGGTCCATGAAGATCTGAAAATGGCGGCCATGCAAATAGGGATTTCAGTGACGAACTGCTTCCACTGCTGTCGTGGCTTTGAAATGTACTCCCGGATATTTCTTCTCGGCATCCCTTAACTTCCGAGAATAGTAAGCAACTGCCTGTGGTATTCCCTAGTCATTTCTTTGCATCAAACATGCATAAGCTATACCGGAAAAATCGCAATGCAATTCAAAACTCTCGTTAAAGTATAATGATCGATATGTCTCCTAAAGAAACCTGTAGCACCCAGAAACTGTCTAACTTGCCTTACTATCTTTGACGTGACATCACAGCCGTGAAATTATAGAGGTGTTCACGGCAAAAAATAAATAAATAAATAAATAAAAAATAACACTGAGCCTGAAACCAGCTTGAACTAGCAAATCTAGTTATGTAAATGATCGAATTGTTCTTCATACAATAGAGTATATAACTACATAGAGGTAAGCATGGGCATGCTTACTTGATACTAGACAACAGAACTTATTCCCTGTGGAATGTAGGGGGGGCCTTGCTAAGCCATTATCTATCCTAAATTGAAGTTATCTAAAGTATGTGAACCTGGCATCCAGGGCTGTGAACCACTATGTGCCCGAAAGCTCATCTACAGTCTGATGAAACTGCGGCATCTGATATACATGTTGTTACATTATATAATTTTCTATAATCTATGCAAAAGCGTACGCCCCCGTCTTTCTTTTGACCAAAGTGACCGGAGCCAACCAGGGTGACATGGCTCAATTACATCGACTCAACGTCTTTGCGCAGTCGTCACGGATTGTAGCACGAGCGTCTTCTGGCGGCCTCCATTCCCGCCGTGGGAATCGTATAACAGATTCCGCGAATTCGTCCTAAAGGAGCGTCTTCCCCTAAGAGGACCATGTATCAATCTTTCAGATCAAGCAAATGAGCTCGCCTGACTGAACCAAGATGATTTAAATCTGCCTCAGGGACAAAGGAGTCATTACCCACTAAACCAAGATCACACTTACCGTAATCCTTTTGCAGTAGTTGGCAATTTAAATCATCTGAAGCATGACCCTCTAGTTTATTTGAAAATACCTAATTTACAGCTTCAAGCTGAGCAATGCAGCTCCCCTGTGGAAAAATGACTAGCTGGCAACAACCATTTACAACCCAAAATGGCATACTGCAATCTGTCACGTGTGCCATACAAAGCGGAATTAACACCTTTGCAGTCTTTCTTGATCAATCGGAGGTGGAACACACCAGACCTTCGCTGACAAACGATTGTTTCGGCACAACAGACCGGCGTGGTATCTGCGGACGCACAACGCGCACCTGAAATCTGCGCATAACGCTCGGTTTTCTCCGAGAGACCTATAACGAGGGACAATCTGTAGAACATCATTACGAGCAGATGAATGATATGTTGTTACCAATTAGAAAAAAATCTCAACCAGGCCATCCCAATCAAAACATCTCCCGGGAAGGATACTGTCATTTATAATGTTTATGTGTATATCTCATTCCGTCACTCAGAATAAAAGATTTACACATCCACGGTCCTAAAGGAATGGCCCGGCACATTTCTTAGCGATCGAAAGGAAGGCTGAATCCCCCTTTTAAGTTGTTTCTGTTTCATCTCATTCCGTATCAGAGTTACTTCTGAGCCTATTTACAGAGCAATTACAAGTGATACCATATACAGTGATACGAATCACGGGTCTGCCCGGAGTGAATCACATTAGTCACGTGCACTACCAAGAGCATCTCGGAGGTCTGAAACTCGGGTCCCTTGCTAACGTGGCCCACAAGAGGATGGGAACGGCTGCCTCCCGTAGGCCTGCCAAAAGGGACATTTTCGTCCAATAGTCCCGTTCTCATTACATCTTAAACAACACGCTTCTCCCTGGAATCTCTGACGTTTGTTTGTCTGGTGGGATATGGGTGACGGTGATGAGGCTATCGCGCACTGAATTACACGGTGTATTTGCATGAATTTCGCGCACACGAGCACCAATGACCGTTGGCGGTCCTTCGATGGATCCGCCACTTGTTCAGAGACCTAATTCCTCATGGCAAGCACTAACTGCGGCAGTTAGCAACGCGACTGCTTCCCATAACTGCGTTTGGAGCGTCCATCGCTCGAGGGTATTCTCTAACTCATTGATACACGATCGTTTCAATAACTACAAAATCAGCTTGCACCTGACCTGAAGCTAGTCTATTTATCAAGATGCCAAAAAATATCGGTAGAAGAACTTGGACCCCTAAATCTAGCTCTCAGTTTACACGAAATCTTTCCGTGACGTCATCCCGTCAAGAAATTGGCGAATTTCTGCGGTCTACTGTGCCTCGGACATGAACTCGCATAGTGAGTAAGAGTGGCATCATTCTGTGGGTGAGTGGCACTCTCGAAGTGCCGTATCCAAGATTCTACCTCCTGGTTTCGTTTAAAGGCTTGTGATGCGGTATATGTCATGTACTTGACATGAGGTCCTGCAGACTGAGCTCCATCTGAACTAGCCTGACCTACTCTACGTGCTAAACTAGTACACTACTCCTGTACAACAACACATCAGTCAGCCAACTACTGGTGCCGCTGTGAAGATTCCTCATACCTTGATGGGTCCAAGAGTTTCGCGACGAATCCCTGGCAAATCGCTGCCGCTCGAAGCATCGTGAGCTACCGACAGCTCGTGGCTCTTTCTCCATGTTACATGCTCTGTTCCCCATAATCACTTCAAATAAATGCTATAAGCCACCCGTT
>NC_091557.1:19069465-19071965 GCF_042767895.1 Penaeus vannamei | reverse complement strand
TTCATGTGCGGATACATGGGTACGTATGCTGCTGTTTGCCTATGTAAGGCTATAAGCTTCCATATAGCTTTGTGATAGAGTATGGATATGGGTATGTCCCGTGGTTGTACATGAGGGTAAACATGGGTTCAAAGGCGTAAATATGCAAATTTGTACATACGGTGTATACATTCATGTATGAATGTGTACATATACATGTGTATATATGCATGTATATATGTGTATGGGTATATAGGTATATTATAATGTGCGTGTATATGTGCATGTATGGGTGAATGTATAAGTAGACATATGCAGGTATTTATATGTCTATATGTATAGGTATACGTATATATGTGTATGCAGGATGTAGGAAGGTGGATAAATAAATAAGTATATGTATGTATGTATGAACTATGTATGTGCGTAGAGGTAGTTATATGTAAAACAAGTATAGATGTAAACACATATATACAGGGAGGGAGGGGGGCACTAGTGTATGCTGCAAATGTATGTGCTCATACACGGATGCGTGAGCACATGCAGGGATAGATATATGCGTATGTACAGTGATATGTAGGTTTGCGAGGTATGCAAAAAGGGGTGTTTACATATACACAGGTGAGTATACACTCATGTATACTCCCTCACTTATCAATAACAAATAACAAGCGCATAAAGGGACAGGCGATGTGAACATATGACTAGGTCAGACTATGATGGACTATGTAGTTATTTATAACGTAGGATTAAGTATCCATATCCATAAGCATAAATACAAGAATAAAGGTGTACGCTTGCATATGCGTATGCGTGGGAATGAGCATATGCGTAGTACTTGGAGCATGTGCGGGAATAAATATGTCTGCATCAGGTGCACATACGCACAAGTTGTTAATAAATAAAATAAAATCTCACATATATGCACTTCTGATATTTAAGCCCAGCTCACGGGAGTAGTGAGCAGGCCGTGCAATGCCGCTCTTAAGTCCACACCAGGTAGGACCAAACCTACTGGGGGGACTTATCAATGGCATTCCGGCTAAATTACTTCCCCTCCCACCAAGATACACCTAAGCCAGTAGGTGGGAGGTAGATCGGCTGTCCACCTCCATGAACAGACGCACCCAGCCATGGCCCGCATTCCCCGGAGACGAAGGAGCCCCTGGTTACGGCGGCGATCAGGATCGCTCCGGAGCAGAGGGTGCTAAAAATATCCGGGTAAAGACAGGCCGCCCCACGTTGATGAACCTTTGCACATGCAATATAAGGACCATGAGAACTGAATCCGACTTACTAGCTTTACTAGAGGAACTCTCTTCCATTAACTGGGATGTAGTAGGACTCTGCGAAGTTAGAAGACTAGGCGAAGAGCAGAAGTTAATAAATGATGGACACGTGCTCTATTGGAGAGGAAAACCTCAGGGTAGCAAATAGGAATTAGGGGTAGGGTTCTTAATACACAAACGCTTAGAAAAGAACGTCGTAGAATTCCATAGTGTAAGCGAAAGAGTGGCTTCTGTAACAATAAAACTAAACAATAGGTACAACTTAAAAATTATTCGTCTATGCTCCAACATGCAGCCATAGTGATGAAGAAATAGAGAGCTTCTATGAAGATGTTCATTTAGCCAGCGAGAGAATAAAAACACATTTCACAATAATTATGGGAGATTTAAATGCCAAAATAGGTAAAAAGACGGAGGGAGAGACCGCAGTAGAGAACCATGGAATAGGCACTAGGAACGAGAAGGGACAAATGCTAGTCGACTTTGAGGAGGCTCGATCACTCAATATCATGAATACATTCTTCGAAAAAAGACTAGAACGGAAGTGGACATGGAAGTCGCCTTCTGACGTCAAAAACGAAATTGACCATAATATCAAATAGGCGCGATATAATAAAAAATGTAGAAGTTATCAATAAAGTAAATGTTGGCAGCGACCATAGAATGGTGAGAGGCGAAATTAAAATACACCTCAGAAGGGAAAGGAACAAACTATTACGTAAACCACAGCCAAACTTAGCTAACTTGAGGATCAGAGCAACAGAATTTAGCCTAAACATCCAAAACAGATATTCCCTTCTCCGCGACGAAGATCACAACATGGACCAACTTAATAAACAGTTCAATGACATAGTAAAGGAAGCTGCTCTCGAAGTAGGCGGCAAGACGAACAAGCAAAGCTCCAGCAAGCTCTCGGTAGAAACTAAACAGCTTATGCAAAAAGGTACAAGGGACAAGATAAAATTAGTTGAACTAACAAAGACCATAAATAAAAAGAAGAGGGAAGATGTACGGAAATTCAATACTCAAATAATAAATGAAGCAGTGATTTCAGGTACCAGGATGAAAGCAGCTGAAAGAAGACTAGGAAGAAGGAGAAATCAAGTGTATGCAATTAAGAAACCAGACGGAGAAGTAACATATAACAAGAATGAAATCTTCAAAATAGTGGAAGACTTTTACAGGGATCTATACAACTCAAACGAACAGCCACAAATAGAAGCAAACGTGGT
>NC_091557.1:19051965-19054465 GCF_042767895.1 Penaeus vannamei | reverse complement strand
GGTGGGAAAAGGTTATCATACAAAGAAAATACATGGCTATCTGACTGCAGGAAAATGAGTTATAATGCAATATGAATTCGCTACATTGTAATCATATAAAAAGATATTTCTTCCAGTACATGAGAGAATGAATGATGACGAGTCTCTTACTAAACAGACAAAGCTTGCAGATCAATGCATGGTGCAAGCAGATCGGGTCAGCTACTCTTGGGACAGCGAGCGAGCGATGAAGACGACCCTCGCGGTTGTGGCTTACATGTAGACAGAAAAAAAAATCCTGGAGGAAAATGTGGTGACCCCCCCCCCCTTCCCCCAACAGAGTACCACCGGGCCGAGCATCATACGCAGCAAAAACATTATGCATCTCATCCTGTAGGAAAATACTAGCGATAGGCTCACATAGAGTCGTAAAAACAATGGGCGCAGCACGGTCGCCGGATGGCGGCTGGGCAATAAGTGTGCGTCTGGGTGCGTGCAGAGACAACATTCGGCTTGAATACTAATTACGTGTCCAGAACCCAGTGTACGGACATTACCAAGGACTATGTGATAATGATGAAATGTGTGTGTGTGTGTGTGTGTGTGTGTGTGTGTGTGTGTGTGTGTGTGTGTGTGTGTGTGTGTGTGTGTAAGGAGTGACCTGTCTTCAGTCCTTATCGCCCACTTCCTCCGATGTTGATCTGAGGTGTATCTTTGTTTTTATATTATCGAACTTTGTCTTTCTATATCTGTGTGTGCTGCATCTCTCTCTCTCTCTCTCTCTCTCTCTCTCTCTCTCTCTCTCTCTCTCTCTCTCTCTCTCTTTCTCTCTCTCTCTCTCTCTCCCACACACACACAGATGATGCGAGTCCTCAAATAAAGAAGAGAGAGGGGGGGAGGGGGTAATTATGTGAATAACGGAGAGGGAAAGAAGAGAAGAGAGAGAGAGAGAGAGAGAAGGTGAGTCACAGAAAGATGATGTGAATCCTCAAGTAAAGGTAAAGGCGTGAAAAACAAAGAGAGAGTGAAAGTGTGAGAAGCAGAGAGAGAGAGAGGGGGGGGGGGGTGGAGGGAGTCAGAGAGCAGGACAATCAGAGATTGAAAGAATATGAGGCAGAAAGATATATATATATATATATATATATATATATATATATATATATATATAGAGAGAGAGAGAGAGAGAGAGAGAGAGAGAGAGAGAGAGAGAGAGTGAGTTTGCTTGGCCATATCAGCATATAAAACCATTAAATTCACAAGCCAAGCACTATTGCAATCTCTTGCACCGCATATCCATTTTACTTGTGTGTACTCTTAAGTCATTTATTGGCGGTTGGCTTTTCTGGTGCGTGAGATACCGAGAGGCTCTAATTATTTGCGAGGGCTTTAGCCTATGTTGCAGATTCCAGAGTATAGGACCTAATACGTTCCCTTGTGGAACTCCCCTTTAGATGGTTTGGTGGACTGACGTACGGCACAGAGCTTCCTGTCATGGATATTATCCCTAAAGAGAGATAAGACATGTCCATGAACAATCTTTATATAGTATATGGACCTTGTCCAAAAATGCCTATCGACTTTCCTTTCGTTATTAGGGCTTTACGCCAGACTCGATATAAAGCTCACGTCTTTGGCCAAGATTCAGTTGCTCTGCCGGGATCGAGAGCGACTCCACGCGCTAGACACTTAAAAGGGGAGATCGGCAGCAGACTTCTCTTTCTCAAAAATAATTATTTATGAATTATATATGCATATCATATATACATATACATACATGTAATAAATATATATATATATATATATATATATATATATATATATATATATATATATATATATATATATATATATATATCATGTACATGGTTTTGTCTGACAGAGTTGCTGCTTAGCAACTTGTAAGAATACTACTCGGGATCCACGTAAGGTAATGGATCTAGGAATTGTTGGGCAAACGTGACAACATTTAGGCTTATTTGAAGCACGTTGGATGCTTCGTGTTATTACTTAGATCATGGTATCGTTCCAGCCTCCGGTTTGACTTGCATTTGTCTGTCGGTGGCATATCATGTGAATATTGTAGTTATATTTTGTATAAAGAGAACAAAAAGACAATCTTAGCACTGTAAATAAATAAATAAAATAATAAAACAGAAATGAACTCCTCCATGCAAGCTCACGGCATTACATATATGTGGGCTGTCTCGCCAGAAAGTATGTGTGCTCGCACTCTTACAGAAAGTACAACATTATGGCATCCGGCGCGCCACAAGACTCGCATCGGCGGTCAGTAAGGGCAATAATGCCTATGGTCTACCACGCACAATGGTAACCTAGTCACGACTTCGGTACCTCTATATATTGTTGCAGAGAATGCCATCAGCTCACAGCCTGTGGAGTCTGCATGCCATGTGGCTGAAGAGTTTCTTGTTTCCTATCTTTGGAGCTGCAAGACACTGTTCTGTAGCTGTCACACTGTCACAAAAGCTTTCAGCTTGACTGTATGATCATCGTATACGGG
>NC_091557.1:18925883-18928383 GCF_042767895.1 Penaeus vannamei | reverse complement strand
TATTATGATGATGATGATGATGATGATGATTATCATTATCATTATCATTATTAGTATCATCATTATTATCATTATAATTATTATTATTATTATTTTTATTATCATCATCATTATTATGATTTTTATTATTATTATCATTATCATTTTTGTTTGTGTCATTATAATTATTATTGTTATTATAATTATTATCATTATCATTATTATTATTATTATCATTATTATTATTATTATTATTATTATTATCATTATTATCAACAACATCATCTTTGTTCTTGTTATTATTTTCTGTATTATCATATTCATATATTTGATAATCATTTTCTTCTTATTATATTCATTATTATTACTATCACTGATACCACTATAATTTTCTTTATTAATGTCTTTTTTAATGATTTTTATTATTGTTTTTCATCAATGTAGCTTTTGTTGCTTTTATTATATTAAAATCACTTGTATTGCTAGATAATAACGATGAAGATGGTAATAATACTGATATTGATATGTTGATATATCGATTATGATGATGATAATGATGAAATAGATAATGATGATAGTAATGATAACAATAGTAATAATGATAATGATAATAATAATGATAAAAATTATAACAAAAATGATAATAAAAATGATAATGGTGATAATGAGAGAAATTTTACTAAGGATAATAGTAATAATGAAAACGATATGATAATGATGATAATAATGATTGTTATCATTATCATTATCATTATTTTATTGTTATTATTATTATTATTATATTATTACATTCATAATGGTAATAATTGCGATAATAATAATGGAAATATTGAATTTGATGATTATAATGATAATGATAATACTTATGGTTATTTTAATTATAAAATTGATAATAATGATGTTTATGATATAAGTAATGATGGTGATAATGATGATAATGATAATAATAATGATATAAATAGTAATGATCCTAGTAATGATATTGATTATGATAGTAACAGTGATTATGATAAAAAAAAATAATAATCATAATAATAACGAAAATAATGATATTGATAATAATAGTTATGATGATAATAATGATAATTATGATTATATTGATGTTACTAATGGTAAAGGTAGTAATGATAATAAGATAATGAAAATGACAATGGAGATGATAGTAACGATAATGATGATAAAAAGAGTAACAACAATAATTACAGTTTTAATGATAATAATAATTGTGATAATGATAATAATAATAATCATCATCATAATCATAATCATAATAATAATAATAATCATTATCATTATTACTATTATTATTATTATTATAACAATAATGAAAATAATAATAACAGTAATAACAATAGTAATAACAATAATAATAAAGATAATGATAATAATGATGATAATGATAATATCAATGATAATAGAAATAATGATAATAATCACAAAAATAAAAAATAATGATAATAATAATAACAGTAATAATAATAATAATAACAATAATAATAATAATAATAATTATTATTATTATTATTATTATTATTATTATTATTATTATTATTATTATTATTATTATTATTATTATTATCATTATCATTATCATTATTATTATTATTATTATTATTATAATTATAATGGTAGTGATAATAATAATAATGATAATAATAATAATAGTAATAATGCTGATGATAATAATAATAATAATAATGATAATTATAATAATAATAATGATAATAATAATAATAATAATAATAATAATAATAATAATAATAATATAATAGTAATAATAAAAATATTAATAATAATGATAATAGGAATAATCGTGATGATAAAAACTGCAATAATAAGAATTATAATAATGATAACAATAATGATTAAGATAATGATAATAACAGTAAAAGCAGTGCTGATATTTACAGTACTAGTAATGGAAATGATAACGGTGATGAACATGTTATGAAAAAATATGATATTGATGATGAAAACAATGCTGGAAATATGAATAAGAGTATGCAGAAAAATTCGCATAATAATGATGATATAAGGAAACATTACAATACAAATGAAAATGTGCATAATAAACATTTAATTAGATTTGATGGTGATGATGATAAAAATAATAATCATTATTATTATCACTATCTTTATTATTATTATCATTTTTGTTGTTATTATTATTACCATTATTATTGTTATTGTCATTATTATCATTATTGTTATTATTATCATTATTATTATTATTATTATTATTGATGTTGTTTTTGTTGTTGTTATATAGTAACAATAGTAATGATAACAATAACAATAATGATAAGAATAATAAGGGCTATAAAGATTATGATTATATGAATTATGAAAATAATAATAATAATAATAATAATAATAATAATAATGATAATAATAATAATAATAATAATAATAATAATAATAATAATAATAATAATAACAATAACAACAACAACAACAATAGTAATGAGGTTAATAATCATGATAATGATAATGATAGGAATAATAGTAATGTTATCCTTTA
>NC_091557.1:18915883-18920883 GCF_042767895.1 Penaeus vannamei | reverse complement strand
TAGATAATAATGATAATGGTAATAATGATAATGATAATAAAAAGTGATAATAAAGATGATAGATGTGATGATAATAATTACAATAATGATATTAATAATAATAACAATACTGATAATGATAATGATAACATTAATAATAATAGAAATAATGATGCTGATAATAATAACAATAATATCCTAATGATAATAATAGTAATGATATTAATGAATATGAAAATATTAAATGATAATAATATTAGAAATAATAATTATTATTATCATAATTCTTGTTATTATTATCTTTATTAATGTTATTGTTATTTTAATTATCACTATTACTATTATTATTATCATCATTACTATTTCTATTATTGTTATCCTTGTTAATATCATAATTATTATTATTGTTGCTATTATTGCTATTATTATTATCATTATTATCATTATCATTATTACTATTATTTTTTTCATTATTATTATTATCATTATCATTATTATTATTATCATTATCATTATTATTATTATCATCCTTATTATTATTATATTATTATCATTATAATATTATTATTATTATCATCACTATTATCATTATTTTTACTATTATCATTAGTATCATCATCATCAATATTATTATCATTATCATTATTATTACTGTAATTATCATTATTATGAAGATGATTGTTATGATAATTATCATTATTATCATCATTATTATTATCATCGTCCTCATCACCATTACCATCATTACCATGATGATGATGATAATAATAATAATGGTAATAATAATTATAGTAATAATAATTATAACCATAAAAATAACAGTGATAAAAATAATAAAAATTAGCAAGCATATCATTATTGCTAATAGTGATAATAATAATAATAACAATGAAAATGATATTAATAAAAATGATAATAACAATAATAATGATGGTGGTGATATTGATAACAATAATAATGATGATGATAATAATAATAATGATAATAATAATAATAGTAGTAGTAGTAGTAGTAGTAGTAGTAGTAGTAGTAGTAGTAGTAGTAGTAGTAGTAGTAGTAGTAGTAATAATAATAATAATAATAATGATGATAATGATAAAAATAATAATGATGGTATTAATAATAAAAGTAATAATAATAAGAAGAAGTAATAATATGAATAAGAATACAAAGAATAATAATTATAATAACAAAATGATAATAATGTTAATAATGATAATCTTCTTAATGATATAGATAACAGCAATAATAATATTGATGATAATAATGATGATAATGAAAATATTTATCATCCCTACAAAAAATAATAATAATAAAAACAATTACAACACAGCAACGATCATAATGCCAATGATAATAGTAATAGTAAAAACAATGATAATAAGTAGATAACGAACAAACATGTACAAATTGCCATTATTGCAATGAAAATAATAATAATGGTAATGGTAATAATAATAATAACAATAATAATAATAATAATAATAATAACAACAATAATGATAATAATAATGACAATAATAACAGTAATAATAACAATTATAATAATAATAATAATAATGACAATAACAATAATAATCATCATTATTATCATAATGATAATGATAGTAATAATAATGATAATAATAATAACAATAATAATAGTAATAATAATTATTATTATTAATGATAATTATGATAATTATGATAATGATAATAACAATAATAATAATAACCATATAATGATAATAATGATAATATAGTAATAATAATAACAACAACAATAATATTAATAATAATAGTAATGATAATAATTATAATGATAACAATAATTATAATGATAATAATGGTGATAAAGATAAATAAATAATAATAATAACAATAAAAGTAATAGAAATGATTATAATGATAACGATAAAAAATGATGATAATAATACTAATACTAATAATGAGAATGATAATAATAATAATGGCAATATTGATAATAATAATAATAATTATAATTATTATTATTACTATTATAGCAACAGCAATAATACTAATGATGATAATAATAACAATAATAATAATCATAATAAAATTAACAATAATAATAATAATAATGATGATGCTAATAAAGCCAATAGCGATATTTAATGATAATGGCGACAGTAATAAAGACAATAATCATATTAGTAGTAATAATAGTAGTAATAATAAAAGAGATGATGATGATAATTAAAACAATGGTAATGATAATAATAATAATAATAATAATAATAATAATAATAATAACAATAATAATAATAACAATAACAATAATGATAACAATGATGAAAATAATAATGACAATAAAAATAATAGTAACAATATTAATGATAATAACAATATTAAAGATAATAATAATAATAATAATAATAATAATAATAATAATAATAATAATAATAATAATAATAATAATGACAATGATATCAATATTGATAATAACAATAATGATGATGATGATGAAAATAATAATAATAATAATAATAATAATAATAATAATAATAATGATAATGAAAATAATAATAATAATAATAACAAGAATAACAACAATGATAAAAACAATTATAATAACAACAATAAAATAATAGTAACAATAATAATGATAATAATAATAATAATAATAATAATAATAATAACAATAATAATAATAATAATAATAATAATAATAATAATAATAATAATAATAATAATGACGATATCAATATTGATAATAATAATAACGATAATAATCCCAACAAAAAATATTACAGTAACAAATATAAATAATGATGATGGTTAACATTTTCATAATTATCACTATCATTAGTAATCATTAATATTATCTTAACTATCAGTTTTGTTGCATCTTATTAGTTATCATTATTATTAATAGTAGTACTATGATGATAATGATGATTTTTGTTATCATTATTGTTACTATTATTTTTACTATCATCCTATCATGTTGTTGGTGTTATCTTTAATACTATCTTTATTATCAATAGGATTGTTTTTACTCTCATTATAATTATCTCTATTACTATTATTAATTATTGTTATTACGATTCTCATAATCATTACTATTATTATCATAATTTCTAATTGTTGTTATTATTAACATTACCATTATCAATATTGTTGTTATTACTATTATTATTGTTATTATTATCATTATTGATATTATTATAATTATCATTATTATTATAATTATCATCCTTATCATTATCATTATGACTATTAGTAGTACTAGTAGGAGCAATAGTAACAATATTTTCATTTTCAATAATAATACCATTATTACCATTATTACAATTATTATTACTATTATTTTTATTATTATTATTATTATTATTATTATTATTGTTCTTAATCATGATTATTAGTTTTATCATTATCATTATCATCATCATCATTATCACCATTCTATTGTTATCATTACACTCGTTAATACTTTTATTATAATTATCATTATCATTATTATTGTTTTATTAATATTATCATTAGTTATCATTACCACTATTATTATCCTTGTTATTACTATTATCATTTTTATTGTTATTACTATCATTATTATTATTATTATCATATTCACTATCATCATTGTCATTATTATTGTTATAACTTTCATTATCTTTATTACGAGCTATTATGATTATTGTTATTATTATCATTAATATTGTTATTATTATTCATATCATCATTACTATTATAATCATTCCTATTGTTTTTATTACTATAATTATCCTTATTGTTACCGTTATTATTATTATTATTATTATTATTATTATTATTATCATCATTATTATTACTATTATTGGCATTGTTCTTATTATCTTTATATTTATCATCCTAATCATTCTTATCATCTTTTTTTCACTAGTATCGTTATCATTACTGTTATTTTCATTATCATTAAAATTACTATTATCAAATTTACACTTAGTCATTATTATCATTTTCACATGCAAATACAAAGGGAAACACACACATACATAGCGATTTCATATTCATCATCTTATAATTTGTTCAGCTTCTTCAATGTTTAGTTTTTATGCAACTCTTTCTTCCTTAGCTGTGCAACAGCAAATGAACGACAAACATGCTGAATAGATACATGTCTTGTGATATCCCTTTATAAATGGTATGGTACGACACAGTGATGCTTTCCGTAATTTTCCACTCTTCGTAACCAAGTGAATTTTTGCATTTAAATCCCTCGCGCTTCTCCCCGCCCAGAGTCTTCTGTATTGTGTCTCCTTCCCCTTTCCTTCCAGCACCAGTATTATTAGAATTATTTTACAGAGCTTGTACTTTTGATGAGTGTTTAGTATTGAGATTTAATATTAAACTGGATTTATATAGGCAGTCAGGGTTATAGTTGCCAGTTAGCGTAGGTCAATAGCTCAGCTGTCAACCTGCTGAAACAATCTTTAGATGTAGGCCAGTGTTGGATTCCCTGACACAAAACCTCAGAATTCTGACGGCCGTGACTCTGCCTGTGGTAGCTTCAAGAGTTCAGCGTGATGGTCCACCATGGCCCCGAAGGAACTTGATTTGTTTTTAACACGCAGGTCTCGCGCTCATAAGTCTCGCACTGACAGGGACATTGTACCCATTCACTGCTCCTTTCTGTGAAAGGCAACGTGAACTTTGCTGTGTTATTTTGTGTAAGAATTTGACAGAATATTTGTGTGATATCCTTATCCCTTCTAGTTTGTAATAGTTGTTTCATGTTTGTTATAATTCTGTTGAGTGGCCGGAAATGTTACTTGTGTGTACGGCCGCTATAACTACTACTTCCACAGCCACTGGCACCTCCTAAATAACCATTAACCGTTCTTGCGCAGATCACATATGTAACTCCATCACCTCCCGCCTTGACATATGGACAGTTAGTCTTACCAGTGAGTGTATAAATGAGCGCCAAATGAACCATTAAAGGGGTTGCACATCATATCAAAACAACAGTTGTACAATCTGTATATATATTCTGAGTTTATGATAGGTTCTATGTCATTGATTTTATCATTGCATTTGGG
>NC_091557.1:18772883-18775383 GCF_042767895.1 Penaeus vannamei | reverse complement strand
TGAGGATACTGCTGGCGAACGAAATTTCCAGGGATGGTGAGCTTCTGGAGGTCGCAAAATATTTCCATGAAACCTATGTTGGCCAGCCGATTCATTCCAGGGGAATTTCCCTATCAGACTTGGAACATGTATCAACGAGTGAAGGGCGATCATTCGGGCCAGAAGTACCGGTTTGTAAATAAGAGGATTAAACTGCTGATTGCAAAATATTCAAATCCTCGTAGATTTGTAATGTCTGGAGCAAATAGGCAAAGTAATGGTGAGCTCCACTACATTACCTCCTCTACTTAGTATTCCACGCCATAGTTTCTTAGTCATATATAATATATATATATATATATATATATATATATATATATATATATATGTGTGTGTGTGTGTGTGTGTGTGTGTGTGTGTGTGTGTGTGTGTGTGTGTGTGTATAAACTCCTTATCTGTCTATGTATAAATATGCATATACTGTATATATATATATATATATATATATATATATATATATATATATATATATATATATGAAGAATACATAACCTCTCCGATCGTGATTCGATCCCTCGCCGCCGTTGCAGGCTGGGATATGCAAGTCGGCCACTCTACCACTCGTACACGACCCACTAAAAGGAGTGTACAACTAGGAGCTAAGTAGCGTCCATAAACATTACATACCTACTCATACATGAGTAAGGATAGCAAAGTTTTACACACACTCCCCGTGGGCACTCGGTAGATATAAATAGAGCAGTTTCAAATCCCTAATTAGAAAACTTGAGGTGTGTTTTTATGAAAAATGGAATAATGCACTAACGCATTAAATGATGAATGAATAACCACTCCGATCGGGATTCGATCCCTTACCGCCGTTGCAGGCAGGTATCTGCACACTCTTTTAGTGGCTCGTGTACGAGTGGCTGTCTTGCAGATACCTACCTGCAACGGCAGAGAGGTTATGTATTCATCATATAAATGCATTTGTGCATTTTTCCATCTTTCATAAATATACACCTCAGATTTTCTGATTTGGGATATGAAACTGCTCTCTATATCTACCGAGTGCCCATGGGGAGGGCGGAAAACTTCGCTATCCTTACTCATGTATGAGTAGGTAGTAACGTCTATGGATGCTAGTTAGCTCCTAGTTGTACATATGGCAATGGATTGGTATCTGCCATAGACTGGTGTCAATCATCTCTTTAAGGAGCTTTTTTGTGTGGGTGTGAGTGCCCACAGGTATGGCTGGTGTGCTGGAGATCGCCAGGGAGAGCCAGGGCGGCTCACCCGTCGGCTAAGGCCTGGGTAGGCCAAGTTGCTGCTTGCTGTGTCTTGCTCTGCTGGAGGATCGTGAGTGATGAACTCAGCCCGGGTGCGGGAGCTTAAGTGGGTCTGAGCTGTGCCAGCCACCCGGGAGTGAGGGGAGCCTGCGGTTGAATGGGCGAGGCGTGAGGTGTCCGTGGTCAACCAATCAGGTCTCGGTATGCGTCGTCGAGAAGCTGCTGATGGTGAGGGCGAGAGGACAGGCTGTGGACCTGGATCCAACCTGGGGGAAGTATGCTGTGCTGCAGGTACTCGCCCTCCAGTGAGGGAGCTAAGCGAGCGAGCGATAACCATGATACTCCAGAAGGCTGGGTATTTGTGTCACTCCGGAAAGTCACCAGTATGGCAATGGATTGGTATCCGCCATAGACTGGTGTCAATCATCTCTTTAAGGAGCTTTTGTGTGTGGGTGTGAGTGCCCACAGGTATGGCTGGTGTGCTGGAGATCGCCGGGGCGGCTCACCCGTCGGCTAAGGCCTGGGTAGGCCTAGTTGCTGCTTGCTGTGTCTTGCTCTGCTGGAGGATCGTGAGTGATGAACTCGGCCCGGGTGCGGGAGCTTAAGTGGGTCTGAGCTGTGCCAGCCACCCGGGAACGAGGGGAGCCTGCGGTTGAATGGGCGAGCTGTGAGGTGTCTGTGGTCAACCAATCAGGTCTCGGTATGCGTCATCGAGGAGCTGCTGATGGTGAGGGCGAGAGGATAGGCTGTGGACCTGGACCCTACCTGGGGGAAGTATGCTACGCTGCAGGTTGCGGGGGTCGGCTACATACACTCCGTTTAGTGGGTCATTTACGAGTGGTGGAGTGGCTGTATTACAGATACCTGCCTGCAACGGCGGCGAGGAATCGAATCCTGATTGGAGAGGTTATGTATTCATCATATAAAGGCATTAGTGCATTCCATCCTTCATTTATATATATATATATATATATATATATATATATATATTAGTAGCTGGTCTTCCAGGAAGGAAGTGGAGGAGTAACAAGAATTTAAAAAATAGTGTTGCAACGATCATCACAGGGTTGGAACTAATATATATATATAATACAAAATTAAAGATTATCCTTAAATATGAACAAGTAGAGGAACAAACTAAAGATTGACCTATGTTAGGCTAAGAACATTAGAATGAGCACAACAACTGCAATATACATCAGAAAATTATGATTTGTACCAAAAACTTATAA
>NC_091557.1:18742883-18750383 GCF_042767895.1 Penaeus vannamei | reverse complement strand
GGATGAGACACAGGAGCCAGGAGAGGAAAAGGAAGAGACACAGCACCCAGGAGAGGGAAAGGGAGACACAGGAGCCAGGAGAGGAAAAGGAAGAGACACAGGAGCCAGGAGAGGAAAAGGATGAGACACAAGAGCCACGAGAGCTGAAGGATGAGACACAGGAGCCAGGAGAGGGAAAGCATGAGACACAGGAGCCAGGAGAGGGAAAGGGAGACACAGGAGCCAGGAGAGGAAAAGGAGACACAGGAGCCAGGAGAGGAAAAGGATGAGACATGAGCCAGGAGAGGGAAAGGGAGACACAGGAGCCAGGAGAGGGAAAGGGAGACACAGGAGCCAGGAGAGGGAAAGAAAGAGACACAGGAGCCAGGAGAGGGAAAGGAAGAGACACAGGAGAGGGAAAGGGAGACACAGGAGCCAGGAGAGGGAAAGGAAGAGACACAGGAGAGGGAAAGGAAGAGACACAGGAGCCAGGAGAGGGAAAGGAAGAGACACAGGAGCTAGGAGAGGGAAAGAAAGAGACCCAGGAGCCAGGAGAGGAAAAGAATGAGACATAGGAACCAGGAGAGGGAAAGGGAGACACAGGAGAGGGAAAGGGGGACACAGGAGCCAGGAGAGGGAAAGGGAGACACAGGAGCCAGGAGAGGAAAAGGGAGACACAGGAGCCAGGAGGGGAAAAGGAAGAGACACAGGAGCCAGGAGAGGGAAAGGGAGACACAGGAGCCAGGAGAGGGAAAGGAAGAGACACAGGAGCCAGGAGAGGAAAAGGATGGGAGACAGGAGCTAGGAGAGGAAAAAGGGGACACAGGAGCCAGAAGAGGGAAAGGGGGACACAGGAGCCAGGAGAGCCAAAGGGAGACACAGTAGCCACGAGAGGGAAAGGGAGAGACACAGGAGCCAGGAGAGGGAAAGGGAGACGCAGGAGCCAGGAGAGGGAAAGGGAGAGCCACAGGAGCCAGGAGAGGGAAAGGAAGAGACACAGGAGCCACGAGAGGGAAAGGGAGACACAGGAGCCAGGAGAGGGAAAGGAAGAGACACAGGAGCCAGGAGAGGAAAAGGGAGACACAGGAGCCAGGAGGGGAAAAGGAAGAGACACAGGAGCCAGGAGAGGGAAAGGGAGACACAGGAGCCAGGAGAGGGAAAGGAAGAGACACAGGAGCCAGGAGAGGAAAAGGATGAGAGACAGGAGCAAGGAGAGGAAAAAGGGGACACAGGAGCCAGGAGAGGGAAAGGGGGACACAGGAGCCAGGAGAGGGAAAGGGAGACACAGGAGCCAGGAGAGGGAAAGGGAGACACAGGGGCCAGGAAAGGAAAAGGATGAGAGACAGGAGCCAGGAGAGGGAAAGGGAGACACAGGAGCCAGGAGAGGGAAAGGGAGACAGGAGCTAGGAGAGGGAAAGGGAGAGACACAGGAACCAGGAGAGGGAAAGGGAGACACAGGAGCCAGGAGAGGGAAAGGAAGAGACACAGGAGCCAGGAGAGGGAAAGGAAGAGACACAGGAGCCAGGAGTGGAAAAGGAAGAGTCACAGGAGCCAGGAGAGGAAAAGGAAGAGACACAGGAGCCAGGAGAGGGAAATGAAGAGACACAGGAGCCAGGAGAGGGAAAGGGAGACACAGGAGCCAGGAGAGGAAAAGGAAGAGACACAGGAGCCAGGAGAGGGAAAGGGAGACACAGGGGCCAGGAGAAGGAAAGGAAGAGACACAGGAGCCAGGAGAGGGAAAGGGAGACACAGGAGCCAGGAGAGGGAAAGGGAAAGACACAGGAACCAGGAGAGGGAAAGGGAGACACAGGAGCCAGGAGAGAGAAAGGAAGAGACACATGAGCCAGAAGAGGGAAAGGAAGAGAAACAGGAGCCAGGAGAGGCAAAGGAAGAGACACAGGAGCCAGGAGAGGGAAAGGGAGACACAGGAGCCAGGAGAGGGAAAGGAAGAGACACATGAGCCAGAAGAGGGAAAGGAAGAGACACAGGAGCCAGGAGAGGCAAAGGAAGAGACACAGGAGCCAGGAGAGGGAAAGGGAGACACAGGAGCCAGGAGAGGGAAAGGAAGAGACACAGGAGCCAGAAGAGGGAAAGGAAGAGACACAGGAGCCAGGAGAGGCAAAGGAAGAGACACAGGAGCCAGGAGAGGAAAAGGGAGACACAGGAGCCAGGAGGGGAAAAGGAAGAGACACAGGAGCCAGGAGAGGGAAAGGGAGACACAGGAGCCAGGAGAGGGAAAGGGAGACACAGGAGCCAGGAGAGGGAAAGAAAGAGACACAGGAGCCAGGAGAGGGAAAGGAAGAGACACAGGAGAGGGAAAGGGAGACACAGGAGCCAGGAGAGGGAAAGGAAGAGACACAGGAGAGGGAAAGGAAGAGACACAGGAGCCAGGAGAGGGAAAGGAAGAGACACAGGAGCTAGGAGAGGGAAAGAAAGAGACCCAGGAGCCAGGAGAGGAAAAGAATGAGACACAGGAGCCAGGAGAGGGAAAGGGAGACACAGGAGAGGGAAAGGGGGACACAGGAGCCAGGAGAGGGAAAGGGAGACACAGGAGCCAGGAGAGGAAAAGGGAGACACAGGAGCCAGGAGGGGAAAAGGAAGAGACACAGGAGCCAGGAGAGGGAAAGGGAGACACAGGAGCCAGGAGAGGGAAAGGAAGAGAAACAGGAGCCAGGAGAGGAAAAGGATGAGAGACAGGAGCTAGGAGAGAAAAAAAGGGACACAGGAGCCAGGAGAGGGAAAGGGGGACACAGGAGCCAGGAGAGGGAAAGGGAGACACAGGAGACAGGAGAGAGAAAGGGAGATACACAAGAGCCAGGAGAGGGAAAGGGAGACGCAGGAGCCAGGAGAGGGAAAGGGAGAGACACAGGAGCCAGGAGAGGGAAAGGAAGAGACACAGGAGCCAGGAGAGGGAAAGGGAGACACAGGAGGCAGGAGAGGGAAAGGAAGAGACACAGGAGCCAGGAGAGGAAAAGGGAGACACAGGAGCCAGGAGGGGAAAAGGAAGAGACACAGGAGCCAGGAGAGGGAAAGGGAGACACAGGAGCCAGGAGAGGGAAAGGAAGAGACACAGGAGCCAGGAGAGGAAAAGGATGAGAGACAGGAGCAAGGAGAGGAAAAAGGGGACACAGGAGGCAGGAGGGGGAAAGGGGGACACAGGAGCCAGGAGAGGGAAAGGGAGACACAGGAGCCAGGAGAGGGAAAGGGAGACACAGGGGCCAGGAAAGGAAAAGGATGAGAGACAGGAGCCAGGAGAGGGAAAGGGAGACACAGGAGCCAGGAGAGGGAAAGGGAGACAGGAGCTAGGAGAGGGAAAGGAAGAAAAACAGGAACCAGGAGAGGGAAAGGGAGATACAAGAGCCAGAAAAGGGAAAGTAAGAGACACAGGAGCCAGGAGAGGGAAAGGAAGAAACATATGAGACAGGAGAGGGAAAGGAAGAGACACAGGAGCCAGGAGAGGGAAAGGAAGAGACACATGAGCCAGGAGAGGAAAAGGAAGAGACACAGGAGCCAGGAGAGGGAAATGAAGAGACACAGGAGCCAGGAGAGGGAAAGGAAGACACAGAAGCCAGGAGAGGAAAAGGAAGAGACACAGGAGCCAGGAGAGGGAAAGGGAGACACAGGGGCCAGGAGAAGGAAAGGAAGAGACACAGGAGCCAGGAGAGGGAAAGGGAGACACAGGAGCCAGGAGAGGGAAAGGGAAAGACACAGGAACCAGGAGAGGGAAAGGGAGACACAGGAGCCAGGAGAGAGAAAGGAAGAGACACATGAGCCAGAAGAGGGAAAGGAAGAGAAACAGGAGCCAGGAGAGGCAAAGGAAGAGACACAGGAGCCAGGAGAGGGAAAGGGAGACACAGGAGCCAGGAGAGGGAAAGGAAGAGACACATGAGCCAGAAGAGGGAAAGGAAGAGACACAGGAGCCAGGAGAGGCAAAGGAAGAGACACAGGAGCCAGGAGAGGGAAAGGGAGACACAGGAGCCAGGAGAGGGAAAGGAAGAGACACAGGAGCCAGAAGAGGGAAAGGAAGAGACACAGGAGCCAGGAGAGGCAAAGGAAGAGACACAGGAGCCAGGAGAGGGAAAAGAAGAGACACAGGAGCCAGGGGAGGGAAAGGGAGACTCAGGAGCCAGGAGAGGGAAAGGAAGAGACACAGGAGCCAGGAGAGGGAAAGGGAGACACAGGAGCCAGGAGAGGGAAAGGAAGAGACACAGGAGCCAGGAGAGGGAAAGGATAACACACGAGAGCCATGAGAGGAAAAGGATGAGACACAGGAGCCAGGAGAGGGAAAGGGAGACACAAGAGCCATGAGAAGAAAAGGAAGAGACACAGGAGCCAGGAGAGGGAAAGGGAGACACAGGAGCCAGGAGAGGGAAAGGGAGACACAGGAACCAAGAGAGGGAAAGGAAGAGACACAGGAGCCAGGAGAGGGAAAGGATGAGACACAGGAGCCAGGAGAGGGAAAGGATGAGACACAGGAGAGGGAAAGGATGAGACACAGGAGCCAGGAGAGGGAAAGGATGAGACACACGAGCCAGGAGAGGGAAAGGGAGACACAGGAGCCAGGAGAGGGAAAGGAAGAGACACAGGAACCAGGAGAGGGAAAGGGAGACACAGGAGCCAGGAGAGGGAAAGGAAGTGACACAGGAGCCAGGAGAGGGAAAGGAAGAGACACAGGAACCAGGAGAGGGAAAGAGAGACACAGGAGCCAGGAGAGGGAAAGGAAGAGACACAGGAGCCAGGAGAGGGAAAGGAAGAGACACAAGAGCCAGGAGAGGGAAAGGGAGACACAGGAGCCAGGGGAGGGAAAGGGAGACACAGGAGCCAGGAGAGGGAAAGGGAGACACAGGAGCCATGAGAATGAAAGAAAGAGACACAGGAGCCAGGAGAGGGAAAGGAAGAGACACAGGAGCCAGGAGAGGGAAAGGAAGAGACATAGGAACCAGGAGAGGGAAAGGGAGACACAGGAGCCAGGAGAGGGAAAGGAAGAGACACAGGAGCCAGGAGAGGGAAAGGAAGAGACATAGGAACCAGGAGAGGGAAAGGGAGACATAGGAGCCAGGAGAATGAAAGAAAGAGACACAGGAGCCAGGAGGGGGAACGGAAGAGACACAGGAGCCAGGAGAGGGAAAGGAAGAGACACATGAGCCAGGAGAGGGAAAGGGAGAAACACACGAACCAGAAGAGGGAAAGGGGGACACAGGAGCCAGGAGAGGGAAAGGGAGAGACACAGGAACCAGGAGAGGGAAAGGGAGACACAGGAGCCAGAAGAGGGAAAGGAAGAAACACAGGAGCCAGGAGAGGGAAAGGGGGACACATGAGCCAGGAGAGGTAAAGGAAGAGACACAGGAGCCAGAAGGAAAGGAAGAGACACAGGAGCCAGAAGGAAAGGAAGAGACACAGGAGCCAGGAGAAGGAAAGGAAGAGACGCACGCCGGGAGAGGTAAAGGGAGAGACACAGGAGCCAGGAGAGGGAAAGGAAGAGACTCATGAGCTAGGAGAGGGAAAGGGAGAAACACAGGAGCCAGGAGAGGGAAAGGGAGAGACACAGGAACCAGGAGAGGGAAAGGGAGACACAGGAGCCAGGAGAGGGAAAGGAAGAGACACAGGAGCCAGGAGAGGGAAAGGAAGAGACACAGGAACCAGGAGAGGGAAAGGAAGAGACACAGGAACCAGGAGAGGGAAAGGGAGACACAGGAGCCAGGAGAATGAAAGAAAGAGACACAGGAGCCAGGAGAGGGAAAGGGAGAAACACAGGAACCAGGAGAGTGAAAGGAAGAGACACAGGAGCCAGGAGAGGGAAAGGATGAGACACAGGAGCCAGGAGAGGGAAAACCAACCGCTAGAAAAGCAGAAAGAAAGGAAAAAAAGAAAGAACACAGAAAACCAACGAACATCTAGAAAAACAGAAAAAAAGAAAGAAAACGAAAAAGAAAGACAACAGAACACCAATAAAGATCTATAAAAACAGAAACACAGAAAGAAAGAAAAAAAAAAAAACATCAGAAACGGTTTCATCCCAAGAACGATTCAGGATCTGATCTTCCTCCCAAAGACGACTAAAGGAAAGAAAGAAATAAAAAAAAAACGAAAAAGAAAGAAAACAGAAAACCAAAGACCAAGAAAGAACACATAGCACCAATAAACATCTAGAAAAACAGAAAGAAAGAAAAAAAAAAAAAGCATCAGAAACGGTTTCATTCCCAGAACGACTCAGGATCTGATCTTCCTCCCAAAGACGAATAAAAGAAAGAAAGAAATAAAAAAACGGAAAAAGAAAGAACACAGAAAACCAACGAACATCTAGAAAAACAGAAAGAAAGAGAAAAAAAAACATGAGAAACGGTTTCATTCCAAGATCAATTCAGGATCTGATCTTCCTCCCAAAGACGACTAAAAGAAAGAAAGAAAGAAAAAAGCGAAAAAGAAAGAATGCAGAAAACCAACCGCTAGAAAAGCAGAAAGAAAGGAAAAAAAGAAAGAACACAGAAAACCAACGAACATCTATAAAACCAGAAAGAAAGAAAGAAAACAAAAAAACATCAGAAACGGTTTCATTCCAAGAACGATTCAGGATCTGATCTTCCTCCCAAAGACGACTAAAGGAAAGAGAGAAATAAATAAAAAAAAAAAAAAGAAAAAGAAAGAACAAAGAACATAAATAAATAAATAAATAAAATAAATAAACGAAAAAAGAAAGAACACAGAAAACCAACGAACATCTAGAAAAACAGAAAGAAAGAAAGAAAGGAAAAAGCATCAGAAACGGTTTCATTCCAAGAACGACTCAGGATCTGATCTTCCTCCCAAAGACGAATAAAGGAAAGAAAGAAATAAAAAAAACGAAAAAGAAAGAACACAGAAAACCAATAATCATCTAGAAAAAGACCAATAAACAGCTAGAAAAACAGAAAGAAAGAAAGAAAAAAAAAGCATCAGAAACGGTTTCATCCCAAGAACGATTCAGGATCTGATCTTCCTCCCAAAGACGACTAAAGGAAAGAAAGAAATTAAAAAAACAAAAAACGAAAAAAGAAAGAAAACAGAAAACCAACGAACATCTAGAAAAACAGAAAGAAAGAAAGAAAGAAAACGAAAAAGAAAGAAAACAGAACACCAATAAACAGCTAGAAAAAGCAGAAAGAAAGAAAGAAAAAAAAAAAGCATCAGAAACGGTTTCATTCCAAGAACAATACAGGATCTGATCTTCCTCCCAAAGACGACTAAAGGAAAGAAATAAATAAAAGAAAACGAAAAAGAAAGAACACAGAAAACCAACGAACATCTAGAAAAACACCAATAAACAGCTAGAAAAACAGAAAGAAAGAAAGAAAAAAAAAGCATCAGAAACGGTTTCATTCCAAGAACAATACAGGATCTGATCTTCCTCCCAAAGACGACTAAAGGAAAGAAAAGAAATAAAAAAAACGAAAAAGAAAGAACAAAGAACATAAATAAATAAAAAAATAAAATAAATAAAAGAAAAAAGAAAGAACACAGAAAACCAACGAACATCTAGAAAAA